>NW_026057585.1:35706863-35884640 GCF_023721935.1 Panthera uncia
TCCTTCCTTCCTTCCTTCCTTCCTTCCTTCCTTCCTTCCTTCCTTCCACAACGTGGCTTTGTCTGTTTTGAATGTGTACTAAAAGCTCCCCAGGACTGTGCTTGCTAAGGGAGCTGAGGGTCTATCAAAGAGCTTTCTTTAGTAAGTGGAGTTTGAAAGCCAGTGCTTAAAAGTCCATGCTAATGACCTAGTAATTGTTTTAATGGATTTTCAATGAAGTGTGAAGTTCTCTGCTGACTTTTCAACAAAGTGGAAAGAATGGTAAAGTATGTGAGAGAGTTATTCTCATTCCTGTGAATTTGTCTCTATCTGTTTACAGAATCAAGAAACATCCCCAAGTACAGCTTTGGTTACTCTATCAATACAAATCTGCTTTGGGAGTGTGAGCATTCAAGCAGCCTTTCTCTGTTAGGTTTAGCAGGTGGAATGGGGTGAGGCAGTTGCCCTCACATGCACCTTCATTCTTTTTGAGTAAAGAAAAGACTTCAGCATCTGATAGATTTGAGAACGGGGGCTCTAAAGAGGCCAGCCTGGGTTCCTGGCAGCTATCTTGTTCAGGACTTTACCTTGCCCCTCACCTGGAAGGGAATAGATGCTTCTCTAGGCTTTCTCACTTTTCGTTTTTAATATATTTTTTCTAGAGGCCAAGAAGTTCCAAATGTGGCTTCCGGTCCCTATGAAAGAACTTTTCCGTGTAATTGACATTAGTGCTTTCATTTAGTTTTACTGCTGCGTTAAGCTATTCTTCAGTGATCCTTTACACCAGCCCAGAAATGATTCAGGGCAAGAAAACTTTCCTCACAATGCTGAAGGCATAGGGAATGCGTATTTTGTGTATTGTGAAATCTGTTTTCTTCTGCTGTTGGTGGCATCTAATAGATTTGGAGGGCATGGAATGGTCAAATGTTGTTTTTTGTTTGAATCTCTAAGGCTTGGAGCCTATGCCCTCTATGTTGGCTCTTTAGTAGAAATACTACTAAGAATACACAGAGGCCACTGACAATGCTGCTCTACGGCGAAATTCAGCCCAGGGCAAGGCAGTTGTGCCTTAGGCCCTTGTCAATAAGTTTTAAGGGGTTATTATGAATGAATCAGTCTCATAGATCTGAACTACATTGAGGTTCTTAGTGTTGCAGTGAATTAACAGAGTGTGACTGCCTTAGGTTGAGTTCCTTGGAAACAGACCCTGAAGCAGAGATTTGTATATAACAGGTTTATTGGGGTGCACTCTCAGGACCTGCACAAATCAGAAAATGAGGGGAGTAGGAATGGCTGGGGGGAGAAGTTGAGCTGGGGCTTAGTTGCAATAGCTTAGCTCATCCCACGGGGGAGCCCTGGATCTGGAGTCTTGCAGAATTTTTCCAATTTGAGGCAAGATAGTAGGACTTTGTACTTTCCTATTAGTCAATCACTGGATGCCCTTGGGAAAGAACTTAACCTTAGGGTGGGGTGTGTGTGTGGGGTATCCCTTTGGCAGAGGGCAATTCTTGGATTTGGACACAGAAATTAGTCGATGTGCCTAGTGGATGGAAGAATGAATACCTCAATCCTGAAGGGGAGATCTGGGTTGGATATCACAGCACTGTTCACACAATTAATAACGTAGGACAAGACTAGATTAGCTATATTTTTGACGACGGTAGAATTTTATTTTGCTTTGAAATCATGTCAGCTATTTGTACTAATAATAACAAAAATAAATTACTGAGAGCATACTTTACACTAATCCACTTCCACATACTGTAGTTTTTGTTTTTCTTTTTATCCTTATAGCAACCCTTGAAATAGATATCGTATTATCATTTTTCTTAGAAAGTATTTTTTTCAAGGAGATGAATTGCCCAATGTCATACAGTTAGTATCTGATTCACATCACATGTTCTTTTCAAGTTACACTGTTGTCTCTGTACAGCCATACTGAACATTTTGTGTGTCCCAAATTTATCTTGCTTCTCCTTGCTTCTTTGCATTTGCATGGTGTTCACCAGTTAAACTGGGATGCTGTGCCTTGCGTGTCTGCCCATCATTCACCTGTCAAGGCTCATTCTAAAGATGATTTCCCCTGTGAGGCCTTCCTGGACTTCCTCATAAACAGTTACTCTCTCTTCATCTGTGATCTCAGAACACTTTGTACATGGCATTCAATAGGTGATTAATACATGTTCATAAACTGGAGGCATGGCTCATATTTTCAGTCATGTTGCTTTACTTGGAAGTTTGCATGTTGCATTTTTTTCAACCTTCATGGAATAAACTTTGATTTTTTTTAATTTTTAAAGTTTATTTATGTATTTATGTTGAGAGAGAGAAAGGGAGAGAGTAAGTGAGCACTGTGAACAGGGGAGAGGCAGAGAGAGAGGGAGAGAGAGAATCCCAAGCAGGCTCTGTGCTGTGAGCGCAGAGTCCGATGCGGGGCTAGAACCCACAAACCATAAGATTGTAACATGAGCCGAAATCAAGAGTCAGACGCTCAACCGATTGAGCCATCCAGATGCCCCAACCTTTTGGCTTTTTATGAAGGCTCTGTGCTGATAAACGGGTCAGGATCTGGAAGATTTCTTCCATCAAACCAAGTATGGATGTGAAGTAAAGATATATGCTGGAAAGTGCCTGTTTGTTCCAATCTGGCTCTCACTTTTCCACGTGCTTTGTGGGGGCTGTCATGAGTGATGCAGTGTAGACATAGTCATAGAGTGAGTGCCACCTGCTCGGCAACTCTTGTGTTGAGCCTAACACAAGTCCTGTTGTGTTCCTGGCACCCTCTTATATATGTCCTATCTATGTTTCACTAAACTGGCTTCTTCTGATGACAAATCTCTTTCTAAACTGAAATTACATATCTATTTATGTCTTGTATTGCACTGCAGTGCTATTCACTCTAGTAAAAGGGTGATTCTAAGTGGATCTATTAGAATACTTAAATGCAGATCTCCTAAGTGACAATTTACAACCCAGGAGTGGCTTACGTATGGGGAGGGAGAGGCTGGTCTCACATGTCTTACTGCATTTCTTACCACTGACCGTACAAAACAAATGGAACTAAATCATTATTAATGCTAAACCTTAAATATTTCTTCTAGTCATTTCTCTCCCTTTTAGGTGCCTATGCTCATAAATACACTGTACCTTAAATATTAATCCAGCTTTGTTATTTAATCAAAAAGCTTCTGTGTTCTCTTCTTACTTTACATTAGCCTTTTGTGAGGCATAATATCAAAAGCACCAAAAGACTACATAATTTATATCTACATCTTCTTTTTTCTCTTTCAATCCCCCATTTTTATGGACAAGTGATACTTTTGAGACTCCTTGGAGACTCTCTATCATTAAATCATTCCCCCAGGTCAGCCTTCTTTTTACCAGTCAATAGTACAATAAATCAGTATTATCAAGGTTTGTAGAAGATGTTGAAGATCTCTCTCAGAAATCCAAGATTATACTATTTTTCCAAAAGTTTTAAATTGCAGTTCTTTAGCCCTTTAAAGCATCAAATCCTTATCTTCAAAGTATTGTCCCAGTTTTCCTCTTGGTTAATTTTGTTTTAGGATCCAAATTGTCTTTGTTTTCCTGTTTGTTTTAGTCATTAACCCTGCCTTACCTTACCCCTAGCATGTGTCTATGTCTTTTAATGCATTGCCTGCAAAATATTTGGTAAATGTACCCACATTCACTTATTCAAGAAAAGTTGATTTGGGGCCACTGTCCTGTCTAAAATGTTAGAAATGATAGGACTTTTAGAGGATCTTATCAGGGTTGCCTACACTCACAAGGGCTCTGTTCTGCTTTAAGTGTTTTGGCATAAGTCAGGGAATGAAAGCAAAA
Source organism: Panthera uncia (assembly GCF_023721935.1). Lineage (NCBI taxonomy): Eukaryota > Metazoa > Chordata > Mammalia > Carnivora > Felidae > Panthera > Panthera uncia. The sequence goes on from NW_026057585.1 coordinate 35,710,686, forward strand.
TGTGGCATGGCAACTACCTGTGAACAGGAGAAAACAAGTGTGGAAACAGATGAGCACTCAGATAGTCAAGGGCATAGAATGGTGGGGAGACAGAGATGAGGAATCTAACTGCACCTGCTGAGGGTCCATAGGCTTCTCCTGGAGGATCTGATATCTAAGCTAAATCTTGAAGGGAAACACGGATTTCTCCAAGTGAAGAAGGAATGGAAAAATATAGCAGGCAGAGAAAACAGCCTAAGTACAAGTATGGTGACTTCAAATATGGTGTAGTTGGAATTACAAATAATTCAACATTGCTAGAGTGAACAGGAACAGGCAGACACGGGTTAGGGTGGGTGGGGAGTCATGGCTCTGGAGGGGGGCAGAAGCCAGCTCATAGCAAACTTTCTGTGCCATGATAAGTGGCTTGGTTTTTGTTCACAGGCGACAGGGAGATGTTGAGAGAGTTTTAGCAAAGGAGGAATTAGATTTGCATTTCAGGTCCCTTTCTGGGGTGAGGAGAACACATTTGAGGAGAGTGAGTTCCAGGGCAGGGAAACCAGTGTGGAAGTGTCTGCAGCTGCCCAAACAAGGCGTGAGAATGGCTGAGATGTGAGTAGAGGTAGCAGAGATGGGAAGGAAGAGACCGGTTTGAAAAGTCTTTAGGAAATACTCTTGTCTGTGGCATGCGAGTGGATTGGCCATCCTGTCATCCATCTGTGGTGGTTCTCATAGTGAGAAAGGCATTGTCCTTTCCCAAAAGGATGCCCAGCACCTCAGTGCACTGTCAATACATCAGGCATCTGATTCCATAGGGGTAATGCTCACAAGGCACCAAATTTCCTGCAGTGGGTCTGATGCATTACTCACAAGTTTTCTTTTTTTCTTCTTGAATATCTGAAGCTTAATCCCAGTGAGGAGAGCTGTCATTTTCTTCCCAGACAGGAAGCTGAACTGTCTTTTCGAATACCCCGGGGCTTTCTGAACTCACAAACCTTTCATTATAAGCACTTGTCTAACTTACAGGGAAGTTACACAGTGTTCTCACCATGCACTACGCTTAAGATGCAGTTCACATGTCTGTAGTTCTACCCTTGGTGCATGGGCCCCTCAAAGTAAGCTGCCTCTGCAGAGGTCAAAGGAATTGTTCTTTGAATTTGGGAGGTGGGTCTCAGTGCTGGTGGTTGTTGTCTGTGCCTAAGACTGCTGGTAGATATGCTATAGAAACTTAGAAATCTATAGAAACTTATTATAGCTGCCAGAAGAAAAAAAATGCCCAACATTTAAAAAATTAATTCGTTTATGAATTGAAGTATTTATTAAGAATCTACTCCACGGTCTGGGGCTATATTAGGTATTGGCTGATTTACTCTTCCTCTGGGATTAGATAGCTGGCAGGGCTGGGAGATGGGTCATGAGAGGCTGGTGAACAGGAGTGGGTAACTACCCAGGATAGCCCTAAGGAGGAGTAGCAGGTTGGGGAGATCTAAACCAGAGTCCTGGAGCAGAAGCCAAAGGCCAGGGACCAGCAGGTCCACATGCAAGTGTGAACTCACTCCAAGGGGGAAGAAGAAACATGGAGATGTGAACACAGCCAAAAGGTGGCACCAAACAGGGATGGCTCCAAGCAGCAGCAGGTTAAGAATGAGAGCGAAGGGTTTGGGGACATTGCTATAAGTGCAGGTGGAAGGGAGAGGGTCACTGTATGGGAGGTGAGGCACTATGGATGGATGCTTCCTACTGGGTTAAAAAGCACAGTTTTGTGGCAGACATGACTTTAGAGGAGCAAGAGAAGGGCTCTTAAGAAATTACTGTCTGCTTGTGGCAGATAAGACTAAAGCAAATGGAAACAAGCAGTGACAGAGCACAAAGAGCAGCCAATCGAGTGCACTATTGTGTGTTGGAGGGGCCTCGAGGAAGAGTTCATGGTGGGCCAAATTCGTAGGAGTTTGGTGGATGAAGTAGAGGTTAAGTTGGACAATTATCCTGCTCCAAAACCTTATTGTTGGTTTTATTTTTTAATTTTTTAATGTTTGTTAATTTTTGAGAAAGAGAGGGACAGAGCTCTAGAGAGAGAGGGGCAGAGAGAGAGGGAGACACAGAATTGGAAGCAGGCTCCAGGCTCTGAGCTGTCTGCAGAGCCCGACGCGGGGCTCGAACTCACAAACCATGAGATCACAGACCTGCGCCGAAGTTGGATGCTTAACCGACTGAGCCACCCAGGCGCCCCAAAAACCTTACTGTTTTTAAAGCCAAACTCACCAAATCTCTCCTGACTCCACATTATTCACACTCCTGGTGTCAACCTCTACCTGTGACATTATGCTTCAATCTTCTGCTCAGGAGCGACCTCCTTCATGAAAGCCCACTTGGATGTTACTGAATCCACATCAACTGCCCTCCTTAGAGCTTGTAGCCACCTCCTCCTGGCTGATAAGTAGCTTGAATAATTGCCTTTGATAGATCATGAGTTCCACAAAAGAGTTATTACTCACTGTTGATCTCTCTGGACATCTAGTCCAACAGATGATGGACAACACTTCCCTTGGGCCCTACAGATCTCTACCAACTATCACCCCACCATCCTCCTTCCTATTCCCACAATTAAAATAAAGTTCATCTTTCATTTCTCTTGAATCTGCCCTTTTGCTCCAGGCACACCTTTCCAGCTTCCACCCCCTGCACACGTTTAATTACTTCCAAACCATCTTTGCTTGATTTTCTCACCTGTACTTCCCTTTCCTCCTTCCTCCTTCTTCCTCCTGCCATCACCTTCTTCTTTTCCACTTCTTGTTCATCCATTTTTCTGATCAAATAGTTAAAGCAAACGGAATAGTATAAAGCAAACGGAAACAAGCAGTGACAGAGGGCAAAGAGCAGCCAATCGAGTGCCCTATTGTGTGCTGGAGGGGCCTCAAGGAAGAGTTCATTGTGGACCAAATTATAAGTTATAAGTGCCTACTTTGAGCCAGAAACTGTGTTACTGGAGGCATGACAGATGCTATGATGCAACTCCTGTTCTCCAAATGTTCACGGTCTGGCTCATTTGTGTTTTCTCCCTATTTGAGTTTAAAAAAAATATTAAACATGGCCATTCACATTTACTTCACAGTTTGCAATAAACTTTCAGACTTGTATAATTTTCTTTTCTTTTTTTTTTTTTTTACAAATTTTAAATGAAATTGATGATTTATTTGTTAATCTAATTGCTCTCAGAGTTCAACATTGGTGGAGATAGACACTGGAGTTCAGCGTGGACCAGACACACATGATTATCCACAACAGTGCCATTACCATGTAGAACTGCCTCTTGTTCCAACCTGTGTAATTCAATACAATTTAAATCAATCCCATTAAACTAACATTTACTCACAATTGGCAACATCGTAGGCACTTGGAGTGTCAGGAAGAATGATGCTCAGACCCTGACCTCTAGCAAACTCAAGTAGTCTTTTTTCCCCCTCCTTCTATGGCATTTTTTTTTGTCCTATTTCTTTATGATCCTGGAGAGATGTAGGCAAGACATCAATTATCTCTTCTTTTTTAAAGAAAAATTGGTTGACATGTTTTTCTCTTTTGTCAACAGAACCCTTTCAGTCTTAAGCATGTCCTTTCTCTGGCATCCGGCACATTTGATCACCCTATATCGGTCCCAGCTCCCCACGGAGAACCGGGAGAGGACCACAAAAGCCATTTTATTTGTTTCAACTCAGTTGTGTTCTTATAACTCACCTTCCAGTTGGACACACATTATAAAAAACGAAAAGCAAAGAAAGTAAACGTCTGAACAGGCTTCTCAGAAGAATAACACTCTTGAAAGCCAGCTGATTTGTTCTACCTCTTAATTCTCTGCATGATGGAAACAAGTGCCTAAGTGATGTAGCGTTGACATGATTTCTCTCTGAATGTACAGAATGGCACCTTCATTCTTCTGAATATGGGCTCCACCTCAGGGGGTGCATTCACACTGAGATGTCTGATCGGCTGCAAAACTTCTCCTCAGATAGTAGAGCAGCAGCAGCAGCAGGTCCAGGGGTGTGCCCAGGTTTATGAAAATGAACCCGTGGATGCCCCAAGAAGGGGAACATAAATTCAGCAGCCCTCTTAGCTTGTAACACTAAGAAAAAATTTCATGTTCTGTGCTAGCAATGAGAACAAGAGGGAGAAAGAGCTTAAGGAAGTAAAAAAGGGAGGGGACGAGCTCTTTTCATCTAAGTTGCAGAAAAGTCACATATTTTATATATACATTCCAGCAACAATACAGATATGCAAAAGCGTTTGTTTGTTTCTTTTAATTTCCTAGAAGCTTCAACTATAATGATCTGTTTCAAGATCTTTCCCAGCCATGAAATGATAAACTGGTAGAGTGAGGGGCCCGGAGCAAAGTGCAGGACTAAAAGCCTAGGAAGTTTTTATTAAATGACTCATAAATACCAGGGAGAAAATTACAGTAGTAACTATAAGCTCATTTTAATTAAAGTGAACCTTGTGTTTTTTTCCTGATGTGGGACTGTATTCTTACTCCGTCACTACAGAGTCTGGTTAATTCCACCACTCAAGCATTGATGGGCTGGATGACTTTTCCTGCTTAGCCATGGAAGTGCTGTGACCTCAGCTGTGCTTTTTAAGCTCTCTTAGCATTTTTTTTCCATCTGCAAAGTGGAAAGGGATGTTGCAGATGTCTTATGAGCAATGCTTAAATAGCAAAAGTCTTTGAGGAGAGGGATATAGGAGTAATGATGTAAGTTTATGTCTTCTTCTATGCTTTCTGCCCTGGCCAGTCCTCTGTTGTCAAAAACTCTCTTGAGCTGACTTTGGGGCTCCTGCTCCCCTTTGTATAAACCTTCACACCGTGGTGCCTGCTTGGGTGGAATGGGCCTGTGACAAATATGGACATTAGAGGCACTTGAAAAAACACACTGGAAACACATTATGTACCTTTTACATCCAACGGTAGGCAGAATAATGCCCTTTCACTCCCCAGGATGTCCACATCTAATTCCTGGAACTTGTGAATGTTGTTATCTCACATGGCAAAGGGGATTTTGCAGATGTAGTTAAGGATTTTATTGAGATAGGAGATTATCCTAGATTATCTGGGAAAACCCAATCTAACTACAAGTTTCTTCTAAGTAACAGTGGGGGAGGCAGGAGAGTAGGTATCAGAGTCAGAGGGAGATGTGAAGATGCTGTGTTGCTGACTTCAAACATGGAGGAAGGACCTACAAGCCAAAGACTGTAAGTGGCTTACAGATATTGGAAAAAGCAGGGAGTGGATTCTCCCCCACAGCCTCCAGAAGGAACCGGCCCTGCCAACACCTTGATTTTAGCCCAGTGACACCCATGTCAGACTCTGACCTCCTCCTGAACTTTAAGATTATGATGAATTTGTGTGGTTTGAGGCTACTATGTGGCCATTTGTTACACACCAATAGGAAACCAATATACATCCCGAGCTGATTATTTCATCATTTGAAAAAAGGACATTGGAGTGAAAAAGTCCTCCATCATCTTTTTCCTTTACAGGTAGTCTACTACTGCAGGAGGACCAGAGCTGGTGAGAATGGACTGAACGATGTAGCCTTATCCAAGTGCCTAGTGTATGGAGGTAATTTGGCTTAATTTTATTCATCTCTAGCGTAGCTAAGGCGGGAAGTAGTGATAAGGTTGACAGATGTGAAATACGACATAATAGGCTTTTGCTACTGTGCCCTAGATTTCCTGATAAGGTTGTGATGTCAGAGGCTTGGGGATATGGAATGACTCTCCTTCTGTAAATGTGCATAGACCCCAAAAGTTAAACCAGGCTCTTGCTATTCTTGTCAACAGGTCACATAGATTATGTGCCTTTCCTAAACACTCAGTCTTAGGAACTATTGAAGAAAATAGGTCATCTTATATAACTTTTTTGTGCTTTAATATGTTATTTTTATGGTTCTATGATTTCTATGGGGATCCATTTATTCTATTCATTCAGGGAGATACTCAACAATTGTCTGCTAATTACAATTCTTTGATGCACATTTTCTTGAGGAGAAGTAAATAACAAGCTCAGCAAGGGCAAGTCTATGCAGGTACCCACCAGAAAGAATCCAACAATTCTGACATTGTCACCAAATGCACTAGAAGTTTACCTAATGTTATCCACAAGGCCTAATCTTATCAAAAGAACCCACTGAAGGAATGGGTGGGGCGGGGGAAGGGCTGAACTGAAGTTTGGGATTTGGGTGATTCAGTAGAATCGCATGAGTTCACCCTTTACTCACTCTCTGAATGTAGAAAGAGGTACATTCAGATCAGATAAAGGGAAATATCTTCTCATGCTGCCTAACTGCCTGCCGAGTTAGAGTCAAGATAGCAAATTTGAGAATTCTCACAGGCCTGGAAAAGCTGGTGGCTGTTGATGACAACTGCAGGGAACAGAGGAGGTGGCATGGTGAGGGGGGCTCTGGAGATGAGGTGCCCACTTTGCTGCTGAGACTGGTATTGCTGGCTGAGCAAACCCTGTGTTTGAGGCTGTGGTTATGAGGTATGAATGGACAACAGGGCACTGATGTCCCCATGAAGGGAAACAAAATGAAGAATTATCCAGAGGTCTAACTCTACAGGAATTCTATGGTTCCCCAACCTCTTTAAAAAAAGATTATTTTCAGAGTCTATTTGTTTCACTGCTGGATATCAGGGAGCAAGATGTAAAGGCTGTTTGTCAACTCTCAGGCAGAGAAATCACTAATTCATTTCTTTCTGAGGTCAGGGAACATGGTCTTCTTTTATCAAAAGAAAATTACTTCACAGAGAAAGTACTGTCATTATAAGAAGGCCAGGAATTAAGCAGCACTGAATTTGCAAGCCGCTCATTTGCTTCTGTTCTTTAATTGAATTTTGAGCTGGGGCTTACTTGCTAGCTTTCTGCCTAGGAGTGTAGGACTAGCTTCCTATATGATCATAGGGAGTCACTAAGTAACTTTCATTTGTAATGAAAGTGCACATATCAACAACACATGCACACTCACACACACCTCTGTTTTCACAGGTCACTTTTGTCTTGAAGGTTGAACCTAAATTCAATCCATGCAGTGAATATATGCTATGTGCCAGGTACCGTGATGAATGCAGGGGAAAAAGAAAGACATGGTTCATGTCTTCATGAGCCAACAATCCTTTCAGTAAGAAAAGAACTTGGAATAAGAAAGCATTCATTCATTTAACCATTCACTCAACTAATATGTACTGAAGGCCTATTGCTGACCAGATTGTGTCCTTCCCAAATGCATATGTTGAAGCTTTAACTTCTAACATGATATTTGGAGATAGAGCCTTTAGGGAGGTAATTCGTGTTCAATGAGGTCATAAGAGTGAGGCCCTCATTCAATAGAACTGGTATCCTTATAAGAAGAGGAAGAGATACCAGAGAGCTCTCTCTCTCTCCATGCATACATGAAGAAAAGACCACATGAGGGACACAGTGAGAAGCAAGGAAGAAAAGCCTCACCAGAAACCAACACTGACAGCAAGAGAATGTTGGACTTGTAGCCACCAGAGCTATGAGAAAATAAATTTCTGCTGCTTAAGCCCCACAGCCTGTTGTATACTGCTATGGCAGCCTGAGCACCCTGACAAAGGACCTATCACATGCCAGGCACGAGAAGAGTGGGGAGAGTACAGCATTGAACACTACATGCACAGTTTCTGTTCTCAAGGGATTTCTTTCTAGTGGAAGACGGTTAAGTGTAATGAATGCTATAAGAGCAGATGTAGAGTTACCTATGGAGAACTCCAGGAAGGAATCTGACTGATTTAGGAGTCAGGAAAAGTCTGCATTAAGTGATTTTCTTGACCTCAAGAGTAAGTTCAAAGATGGTGGAGGATGGGTTTAGGGAAGTTCGGTGTAGATAATGGAGACAGTCTGTGTGAGAGACTGCTTGCTGGCAGGAGAGGCCATGGCTAGTCTGAGATACTGGAATGAGTCCAGCATGGCAGAGCTTAGCTGGCCATGGAGACGGACAGGCATAGGTCAGATCACACACTCCCGAGGCCACATTCTGAAATGTGTACTTGAATCCAAGAGCTCGGGAAGGATTCTAAACAAGAGAAAGGAATTAAACTGGAGTATTATGGGTAAACTCTGGGGGTGGGTAAGCAAGTCGGGAAAAATAAAGCCCTCAGATCCTAATGATTATGACAGCCTGGAGCATTGTTTCTCAAGGTCGGATGGAGTATGTGGAAAAGGTGATTTTGTGGAGAAATAGTCATTTTTATATGCCTAGAAGGATCAATCCCTTGGGCATATTTTGTAATTGTTCTTTCTGTAGCCTGCCAGGAAGAAAGTGCCTAAATTATTTCAAAGAAGGGTACTTCAGGTGTTTGTGGTTTTAAGGCCATCAAATGCCACATCAACCGTACCCAAACTGACTATTCAAAATACAACGTGTTGAAAGACATGTATAACTGAATCATTCACTTAGAAATGTCTTTCTTTACTTGTCGGCTGTAGGAATGGTTGGAACTGATAAATGGTCTGCTACAGAATTTGTTTTGTTGGAGGGAGATGTTAGCAATTACACTCTTCTGACAGGGTTCAGGCCCACACCTCAGAGAAAGCTTCACCAACAACCGAAAGTGTTGATGGGATGGTGATCAGTTATGGTGAAACCTGGATGTTATTGCTAAGTAGTCACACATTCAGCACGGATGTCATTCTCCACTCCAGCGAGGAGCTGAAAGGAGGTTAGAAAAGGCTGGGGTTTGGAATTATAGCTATAAGAAAGGGTGAGTGTGGGAAGAAGAAGAAGGGGAAAACACATTGCCAGACCCTTGGAAGGGTTTATGTAATTAGTTCCTCATTCCCCCCATATAGCTAAGCCATCCCAAGCTAAGCACATGAAACATTCTTCTTAATGCCCTATGAGTTCCACCAGAGTGACTTTCTGGAATCGAGTCAGACAGTTCTATGATTTCCCTGACTTATTTTTCTTTTTCTGGTGGATTCTGTTCCCTTAGTTGCTACTTCGCCTTGCTTCATCCACCACATAGCACATCAGAGAGTCTTTTATACAATTCCTGTAAGACTTGAAAACCCTGAACTTTGTAGTCATAGCATTTCCCTCAATTGTTGATATTATGTTTGCTTATTTCTTTTTCTATCTCTGGAATGCCCAGCTGGGCTTGGACTGAATTCTCCTCTCTGATCTGTAGCATGGAGTTTTCTATACATGCATTCTCCAGTGGGCCCTCCCTGGTTATCAGTGGGAACTCTGCCCAGACAATAAGAGCAGAGCATGTTCTAGAAGGCTACATGAAGGCAGGAGACAGGTTTGTCCTTGGACTGAAGAGAACAGTAAATTACCATGAATAATTCTAGCTCTTGTCTGTAATGTTTGGCACACTAACATGGGGGATGGTTAGAAAACCTGGTATCTTGAAAACTGAATATTCTTTAAATGCAAAACGGACGACATTGCTAAATAAAGAGAGAAATGGCAGAAGAATTGTTTCAAGGTGAATTTGTCATTTATCAGCATAATATTTAGACAACCTCTCTGTCTTTCATTCCTTTCTCTCACTGACCTAGTTTTAATTATGCCATGTGAAAAATGTACTTGGTCTTTACAGCCATAAATTAAGTTGCTTCTTGTAACTGCTTCTAAATTTCGGGGGTAAAAGAGTTGTGCTGGTCTTTGATCATGTACTGCAAAAACGTCAAAAGACCACAAGAAAAATAGGCAAGGTGAAAGGTTCAATGTTAGCAAATTTCTTTTTTTCTTTCTTTCTTTCTTTCTTTCTTTCTTTCTTTCGTTAGTTCGTGGCTTCTTCAGTCACAAATTGATTAGGTAGTTAACATTAAATTAAGATTAACATAAAACTCTCCCAACCACTCTATTGGGTTTCAATGTTTCCTTTTGGTTTTCTATACCTATGTGTGCAGAAACCTGTTGAGCTTATTCAAGTTGCTTTTTCCTCAATTCCCAAGCTGACACTCCAGAACTATGGGTCACTGGCACTTTGATTTTGGAAGGAGCCTTGTTTTATTTGTGTACTGTGAATGACAGCTTTTTGCTCTTTCCTTAATGGTGGATTACATTTTCTTTGCTCCTTACACTTTCAGGAGATCCCCTTCTCCCCGCCAACATTCCTTAACGCCTTTGTCTTGAGCATGCATAAAACATTTTCTTTGAAGCAAAGTTCTTATTTAGCCAAACCAAACTGGTTTGGGCTTACAAAAGAGGCTGGGCTTGAAAACCACCAAGAATGGGAATTATAATTGGAGTTCTTTCCCAAGCCAAGAAGCTAGTAGGCTAGCTAATCTTAAGTGCTTCACTCTGACCTCCTAGTGTGTGCAAAGCACTGAAACTGTAGCTGTACATACTTTATCTCCTTTATCCTCACAATAATTTTAGAAGTTGGGAGGTGAGCACTGTTTTACATTTTACAGTTAAGGAAACTGAGCATCAGAGATGCTCAAGGGAAGTCTGTAAGTGGGACGCAGATGGGATTTCAGCAGGCTTGGCAGCCTGTGCTCTTCCCGCCCTGCCTAACTGCCGGCCAGGCTAGTGTAAGGGACCTGTCCTTGAGTCTGTGCTGACCAGCAGTTGGGGGGACGAAGGAGACTCCAGCTTGGGACCAGTGGGAGGCAAACTTGTACTCAGATTACAGGGTCAGGCTAATGTTCGAAGAGTTACTAATCTCTGTACCTCAGGTTTTTTATCCGTAAAATGGGAAGAATAATAGCATCTACTCACCGGGCTGCTGTTAAGACTGAATGATCCATGTAAACTATTTAGCACCTTGTTGGTCCCAGAGAAAACTGTAAGCAACTCTTATTTTCTTTCTCTGCCTCTCTCCCTTCCTCCTTTCTTTCCAACATCAATCATTCACTGAGTATTTAGTCAATATTTATTCATTATTTTAGATATGGAGTCAGCAGATGTGAATATAAATGAGTCCTTGAAAACCAAAGACCTTAAACTCTTAAGTTTGGTGGTGACAATAAACAATGAAACAACAGGACACACACTATTGTAAAAACTTGAGTGATAAACTAATGGCAGGACAGATTTTCCCAGATGGAGAGACAGAAGAGAAGGTTATTTGGAGTGGAAAAAACAGCACATGCAGAAACACGTGGCAAGTGGCTCGATGTGGTGACAGGTGTGAAGAATGTGGTCAGGAGTGATGGAAGGTGAGGCAGAAAGGTAAAGTGTAGGCAGTGAAGGGCCCCCATGCCTTGTGTGGGGTAATTATTTTATGTCCATGGCAGAAGGTGTGTAATTCTTACTACATGTAAGTCACTGTGCTATGTTGGTTATTAGTATCAGCTCACTTAATTCTCATAATGAGGTGGAGAAACCGAGATGCAGTTCAAATCACTACTTAGTCTCCGTACTTAGTAGTTGGCAGAACTGGGATTTGAACCCAGACAGTTTGGCTCTGGAGCTCTCGTTTTGACCATCTTGCTCAGCTGCTTTGCAAGTGTGCATCTAATCCTGAGAAAATGGGAACCTATGCGACTAATCTTAGGCAGACCTGGTATGTGATTTTGTTTTTAACCTTTATAGGAAGATTGTTTTGGTGGCATAGCAGAGTGAATTGGAGGGGAGAGACTAAGAGCAGGCGGATTGGTTAGGAGGGTATAATAACCTGGGACGAAAATGATAAAGGCCAGGCCTGTCACATTGGGTGATAAGTTTGAGGGTCAGTTTGGAGGCATGATTGTGGGGAGGTGGGGAGGGGAAGGAGGAGAGAGAAGCTGAAGGGCACTCTGGTTTCCAACTTGGGTGTTTGGAAAAATGGTAGAATGAACCATTAATGCTCAAGAATCAGTCATGTGGAAAGGGAGGAATTAAGTAAAAAAAAAGAAAATTCTTCTAAATCCAGGAAATATAAAATGCATCATTAGATAAGAGTAATTATATGGTTTCTCAGAATGCCAGTTCGAACCTCCTCCCAAACACCCACAGAGTTGATAGGAAGAATGAACGAGAATGTATATATATCACAAAATGGAAAACAAAGGCCAACAGAAACTAGAGAAACTTGTTTGGAAATATTTCTCTCTTAGCATGAAAATGAAACCATTTGTGGCATTTCAACATAGCAAGAAGGGGGGAAGGCGGCAAACAGGGTGAGCACAGGAAGGAGGGTTGGCCAAGTAGAAGCAGGGCTGAGAAGCTGTATAACCATTGCCTATGCACAGCATGGCCTCCTTACTAATAGTTATTACCTTGCAGGACCAGCAAGGAGAAGGAAAAGCAGCCAATGAAACCACCACAAAAGCTGATTTTATTGGTCTTCTTAGTCCCTGTTCTCTTCTCCCTCCTGGATTCTATCATTATCCTTCTCTCTCCAACTGCACAAGTGTATCTTCTCCTATTAAAACTCGTAGTGGGGCTGATGCCTTCATTGTTATGTCAGGAGGTAGGAGAACCTTATAGGGGATGCTCTGAAACTTGGGGCAGAGAGGAATCTGGACTATCAGAGAACGATATACAATAACTCAAGAGCTCTTGGCATAGGTATAGCCCCCCAAAGCTCACTGCTTTTTGCCTTTCTACTTCGCATGTCCACAAAGCTGTCTTAGACAATCGTGGAAAAGCCTTGAAACTTTGCAGACCATTCGGACTACAGATTGGAATATAGTTGCAAAGAAGTAGATTTACTGTGCCTGAATGCAAAACCAATCAACTCAGAATGACAATTTCATATAGGATGTCATTAATGTTACCAGCTGCATGGCTTTCTCTGAATGCCGGCAGCAGAGGAAAAAACCCACCTCCACAGCCATTGGCTCTCCTCTTTTCCACTTAGACAGCTATTGTACTGCCAAGGCAAATGTGAAACAGGCTCCCACAATAACAGCAATTTCCCCAATGCCCTGTTAATTTTCAGTAAACCAAAATAAAATGTGTTATTATTTATTAAGAATATGCACTACATACGGTTTCCAGATGATAAGTATTTCAGTAAAGTACCACACTGAGAACAATTTGAGTTGGCTTGCAAGCTGTAACCTTGGACTAATGGGTATAGCCCAGGGTCAGGATTGTCACTTTTATGGAGTTAATTCAATGTTCATGGTTTACAGACTATGATATAGGACCAGTGAAAAGTTTTTTCGTCCCTAGTATCAGCTGCATTATCCATATAATTTTACGTAAAAGAGTAGCGTCCCGTATATCATTATTTATTCATAATGACATTCACTAAACAACTGCATGGCACAGGATGATAGTGTAGTCTGGGGTATAGGATATGGAGCACAGGTTCCAAACACTGGGTCTGAGACAACTCCCTTCAATTATGTTAACTTTAGAAACACAAAATCAAAAAACATAATTTCACAGTTGCGGGAGAGTGTGTCATTATTTCACAACGAGAATACAAAAATGTGAAGGATCCCAGGTTTGGGGAATTTTATGGGCTCCCTTACGGGCAGTTTAATACATTAGAAACCTTCTCTATTCCACTGGCCCCTGATTCTCCACCTGGGGACCCCTGATCCAACCTCTGGTTTCTAGAACCTTCCACACTGTGAGGAGAGGATGACTACAAGCAGCCAGGACTCTGGTGGTTCCGGGGCACCCCCTGGATCTGGCCCTTGCCAAACTCCTGACATAGTCTCCTGTCTCAGCTTCATTTCTTCTCTGGGCTTCCAGGTTCTCACAGCTGGGTCTGTGATTTCCTGACCTAATACTGCCTGGGCTGTGGAGCGCTTGGCCTCAGTTCCTGCTCTCCCTGCTGGCCTTGCTGCTAGATGTTTGCTCACGCCAGACCTAGGTCTGGCGCCCTGTGAAGAGTCTGGGCTATGTCACCACCTCCCGTCCTGAGGTCAAACCTTTCTTGTTCTCACGGCTTCAGGTCATTAATTAGAATTCCATTTTGGTTCTGGCTATTTGCCTTGAAGAAAAGGAACTTACAGTGCTTTTTAAAAATTATACATGAAATACATATTCATTTAGGAAAATCATAAAATCCTCTCGAAAATTACACCAACTCCCACTGCCTGGTGATAATCACCATTAACATTTTGAGGTTTATTCAGAATAAGATTTTTTTCTCTGCACATACATACAAAAACTTACTTGTCTTACAAAAATGAGATTTTATATACATGTGCAGTTTTTCTTTTCTTGCATAAACAGTTCAATATGAAAACTGTACTCCACAACATTATTTTTAATGGCTGCTTAGTATTCTAATTTACTTTAAATAAATTTTGAAAATCCAAAATGCAAGAAGAATGCATTGTTCCACATCCTTTGCTTTTATTACCTCATCTAGTTTTTTGTTTCCATTTCTGTCGTCTGAATGAAGCCTCATGCTGGGTCTCTGTGACCCCAAAGAGGAATCACTGTCCTTCTAAGGCAATGAATAGAAGAATCACTTCTGGCACTTGTTTGAAGTTTATTTTCCCAGGTCCTATCCACAGGTTTTTCATTCCGTGATTTGGAGTGGGGTTCTGGAGTTTTAAGAGCACCTGAAATGATCTTGCTTTAGCATTCTTCACATCACACTGTAAGAAACACTGCTGGAGGGGAGCCACGCTCCCTGGTGCCCCTCGGCCACTGCACCTGGTAACCCTCTTCTTAGAGCCCCACTCCCCACATGGTGCCTGGGTAGCTCCTTCTCATCTCTATGGCTTAGTTTTCAATTCGCCACACCCAGCAAGCTTTTCCTGGGCTGATCAGGCAGTTATATTCTCCCTTCTGTGTGTGTGCTTGATATCCATTACATACCTCTATTTTTATACCTGCCACGTCTCTCACTAGACTCTGGGCTTCCTGACAGTCATGACCCTGTCTGTCCTGGGTATGTGCCCAAGGCAGGCCTGTGTCCCACATAGAGTAGCTGCCCCAGGGATGCTTGTTGCATGAAAGGAGGAAAGGAAGGAAGAAAGAAAGGAGGGAATGAGAGACAGAGGGAAAGGGAGGGAGGAAGGAAGGAAGGAAGGAAGGGAGGGAGGGAAGAGAAAATGAAGGAGGGAGGGAGGAAGGATGGACAGAAGAAGGGAAGGAGAACCACTTTATTGTGAGGAATCAGGGAAAGCTTCCTTTAGGGGTTTCTATTTGAGCTAAGCCTTAAAAATAGGTGTCCTTTGCTGAGTGGTAGCTTCTTTACCTTACAGTGGCTCCCTGAAACCTCCCAACAGCTCCTATCATTATAGTTGTGCATTTTACAATTTCCAGAGTCACTCCCGAGTTCATGGAGATCAAGAATCTTATTTAAGGCCTCAGTGTTTTCAAAGCAAAGGATTTGAACCAACATGATCTATGGGGCCAGAGAGAATGGAGTTAGGAGAAAAGATCCTCTCAGGTGCATGGAGCACAAGGAAAGACATGGAGTAAGGAAGGATGACTTGTGTCCTGGGGTAATGATATCACAGAGTAACTCAGTGATATCAGTTATCACAGATAACTCAGTTTACCTTGAATGTTGGGTAGATAGATACACAGAAGGGTAGGATTTGGGGCTGGCAAGGTGGTTCAGAGCTGAAGTACTGAGTTTATTTCACCAGACTTTGGGGAGTCATGACATTATTTTCAATAAGAAAGTGTGTGCTCAAAGCTTGAGGCAGTGTGCTCATTAGATTGGAAGGGAAATACACAGAGTGTGAGGGAAGGTCAGTTAGGAGCTCACTGCAAAGGTCCAAGTGGGAAGTATGAGCACCTGATGCAGGGCAGGGGCAGTGAGAGTGACTGAGACATTTTAGACCTAGAACATAAAAACTTTAGTAACCTACATATACAAACAAGTTTGGAAGAATCAGCCCAAGTTAGTTCTAGGTTTCCAGTTTGCAAAATGTATGTACCGTGAACAGAAGTAGGGTGCAGAGGGGCACCTGGGTGGCTTTGTCAGTTAAGCGTCTGCCTCTTGGTTTTGGCTCAGCCCATGATCTCATGGTTCATGAGATCGAGCCCTGTGTCAGGATCTGCATGGAGAGCGTGCAGCCTGCTTGGGATTCTCTGTCTCCCTCTCCCTCTCCCTCTCCCTCTCTCAAAATAGATAAATAAACATTAAAAAAAAGAAGTGGGATGCAGAACTGCTGTGAGTGCTCTGTGTGGGAGGGGGCAGTGTGAGAAACTACATTTTGGACATGGTGAGTTTGAGGTGTCAGAGGAACTGGTGCAGACAGAGATACACAGCAGGTAGTCGGGGAAGAGGGTGTCAGAGGAATTAAGACAGACTGGACAATCGCCACGAGAAAGATGTAGAAGAGCCAGTGACGTTGTAAAATGTGCCAGCGGGTAGACTGGGGAGAGTGAAGAGGAACCAGTGTCACACAGGGAAGCAGGGTGAAGGAAAAGGTGAAAGACATATAGAGGTGATTTAATGACACCTTGCTCCTGGGTGTGACCATGGAAGAAGTGAAAATAGGTATCTCATAGGTATGAGTCTCAGAGATTCCTTTTTGCATTGTTAGAAGTTTTTGCCTTTTAATAAGGCTAGATACTCTTGTGGACCCTGAATTCTATATCCAAGGAGTAACTTTCCAAAGGTAGAATCTCAGGTATCTAACAAGCTAGTGGGGAATGCTGTTTAGGGTCCAGGGATCCTATGAGCACACATAATAATAGTTACCATTTATTGCACTTGTGTTAAATGAGTAACTCATTTAATTCTGACAAAATATCCCTATGGGGTAAATATTATCATTCACTCCATTTTAGAGTTGAGGAAAGAGAGGCACAGAGAGGTTCAATAATTTGCCTAAGGTCACACAGCTGGTAAATGCGCACTCAGAATTTAAACAGCCGGCCTCCGCTGCCTGCATGCTTCACTCTTACACTGCTGTTCTTTTCATCTGGATACCATAGCTTTCTTACTCATCTAGAGTGAGCACAAACCCAGTGCTGCTATCCCTCAGAACAGGTTCTCTCTTGTTTTCCATTAGCTTTTTATTTTTCACAGGTGTAGACAGGTGGGACATCGGTGGAGAGAGGCCTGGGATGTCCACTCCCTAGCCTGGCATCTCTTCTTGAGTCACTGCCATGGTATTCCTTTGGAGTCGGCTACAATCTAAGATGTGCCGGATGGGATGGCTATATTCTCATTTTCTCTGGTCTGGTGCAGAAGACATGGGAAGCCTCAATCCCACGTGCGTATCGTGTGTGTGTGTGTGTGTGTGTGTGTGTCCACGCGCACAACGTGTGTCAGCTTTGCCTCTGAGTGGGACGAAAATACAGAAAGAATGGATTCACGATTCATCCAAAATATTTTTCACTTGATGCGCAGCTCTCAGGAGTGATGATCATTTTACATAAGCATTGATAGTCTCTTATCTGCACGTGGAATATATATATATTTAAAGAACCATTGTTCTCTTGAGCTGTGCCTCAGTGAGAGGGAAGAAACTGCAGCTTCAATGTGTAATTGAAACGTATGTATCAATGTACAACTGGAAGCCAGCTTACACTTTTCTGACATCCTCTACTTCAAGAAAACAGCCCTCTGACACACGACTAAAACATTTCACTGTGGCAGAATCGACGGACACCCCCTACAGGTAGCTGATGGGTCACGTGGTTGGTAGATGAAAGGAACAGGAAACCTCCTGTAGCTGTTGGAGGAGGTGGTGGGGACGCTTTCATCTCTCCCTTGTCGCAGGTCTACTTTGTTGGAGCTGAGCATGCTCTCACCTGCCTGCCCCCAGAACACAATCGCATTCCGGAGGCTCCACTTTAATGCTGCCAGGTGGCTTCTCTCTTCTTCAGCATGTACTTGGCGCTCTTCTTGAAATTAAACGGTGACCTCTCACTTATCTTCAGGTCTAACTCTGGGCCGGCTCTGATCCTGCCCCAAAGCTTGTCTCCTGATTCATGTAACCAACAATCAGAGCTCATCAATAGTGAGAAGGAGGCCTTTGCTCTTCTGTACTTGTCATCAAAGCCAAAGGAACTCACTTTCCTCGGGGCAACATCTGGCTAGAATTTATATGGCGGGCATGGAAATATTCTTTGCTAGATATTATGATTTCTTTGCTTTGGCATCGCTGAAAATGGCACGCTGCCACCATCAGAAACTAACCATGTCATTTTCTTCATGTCAACAAGCTTCTTGCCAATAATGATTTCCTGTCATTCCTTCCCTGTTGATGAAGGGGCGGCTGCTCCCTTGGCAGTGTACTTCAGGGAACAAAAAAATTAAATCTAGCTGGGCAGCTCTTGAGGTAGGGAGCTCCTATGCTGGAGGAAATGACGTCTTTAGGACTCATGCTACTCTGACAACTACAGTATGTAGTTGTCATGCCTCCTGCTGCCTTACCTGCACCTCCTTCTGTAATCACCCACGACCGCTCTGCTCCCAGCCACTACTGAAATGCTATTTTGGCTCAGTTGCTATTCTCATTGTCCTTTCCCTCTTTTCCTTACTGTTATTGGCTCTCTCCTTCCCAATGCTCTCTCCTTTTTGCTTTTGAGCCCTTTGATTTTTCTTTTTAGTTTGTCATTGTTTCTATTCTACTTCTTATTCCTTTAGCCTCCTATCATGGGCTATGTAGACCTTCAAGTATTCTGTCCTTGGGACTTCTCTTCTCTACTTACACTGAAAGGTGATCCATACTCATCGCTTTACATGTCAACTTGGTGATACTTAAACCCTTAACATTTCTACAAGTCTTGATAAGTTCCCTAAAGGAAATCCTTCATACCCTGCCATTTTCTACTTGTGGCATCCATATTCAATTCTTTTAACTGAATTTTTTGCGCTCTTATCTCTAAGTCTTTAAAAATGATCTTTATGCGGCTATTTCTTTCTTTCTGTTTTTAAGGTCTTACTATTGCCTTTGAGAAAGAGTCTGAAGATTTAGTCTTTCACATGTACCACACCATACCTATACACTCTTCTCCCTAGTCTTCCAAAGTTGTTATTTTGTAATTTGGGATAAATGAATATTCAGCATTTATATTTGCCCATGAAAGTGCTACTTATAGTGGAGATTTATAATATCTTATGATTATTTTGAGAGGCAGCATGTAGTAATTGTTAGGAGAACAGCTTCTAGAGCCCAGTTGCCTGGATTCAAATTCCAGAAATGGTACTCTCAGGGTCAGCTCAGGGATGTTCCTTAATATCTCCATGTCTCAATGTCTTCAAACGTAGAATGAGGGAATCATAGTACTTACAACATCAGATTTTTGTGATGATTAATACTGAATTAGTTAATAAATAAAAACTTGGGGCGCCTGGGTGGCGCAGTCGGTTGAGCGTCCGACTTCAGCCAGGTCACGATCTCTCGGTCTGTGAGTTCGAGCCCCGCGTCAGGCTCTGGGCTGATGGCTCGGAGCCTGGAGCCTGTTTCCGATTCTGTGTCTCCCTCTCTCTCTGCCCCTCCCCCGTTCACGCTCTGTCTCTCTCGTCCCAAAAATAAATAAAAAACGTTGAAAAAAATTTTTTTAAAAATAAATAAAAACTTAATAAATATAAAGAGTTAACACAATTCCTGTCATATAATAAGCACTAACGTGTTAGGAATTTTTGTTTTTATTATTATTATCTTTCCCTGTGCAACTTTTTATTTTTCTTGGGATTAATAACAATGATAATAACAACCATAATAATTTCTATTCTTATTTGCATAGTTTTCCACATACTTACGGCTAATTTATCCCTAATCTCTCCTCAGTAAATCTCTTCTCAATTATATTCAAATGCATTTGGTGATATATTAATTGCATCTTTATGAAGTTTTTCCTGGAGTCTTTGTGTCTGCACTGGTCCATTCTGGACAACGTTTGAGCTGCTGCAGATTTGTTCTCTCTTTCTTGCTCTTCACAGTCCCCTTGAAGAGTTCATTTATTTCTTTCGTGTTTGGTCACCTGTTTCCTAGGTCATTTTCCCCCCCTCTGACTTGGTTTATCTCCTCATTTAGTAGACTGTATCTTCCTGAGAACAGATTAAAGTAAAAAAAATTTTTTTTTTTTTTTTTTTTTTTTTTTTTTTTAGATACTGCATGTCTGAAAATGTCTCTATTCTAACTTCACACTAAATGGCTAGCTAGAGAGTTCTAGGTTGGAATCATGTCCTCGCAGAATTTGGGAGGCATTACATCATTGTCTTTAGCTTCCATGTTGCTGTCAAAAAGTTCTATGCTGTTGTAATTTTGATTCTTTTTATGTATACAGTCATTTTCTCTGGAGACTTTTAGAACCTTCTTATCCTTCAGTGTTCTGGAATTTCATGATGTACTTTCATGTAGATCTGCGTCCATCTATTATGCTGAACACTTGATGGACATTTAGTTTGGAAAAATCACTTGAATTATTTCTCTGATGATTTCTTCTCCATTTTCTCATTTTTGTTGTTGTTTTGTTTGTTTTAAATAGAATATTATTTGGATTTGGAATGGTCCTCTCAGTTTTACACCTTTACTTTCCTACTGTTCATCTTTTTGTCTTTTTGATCAACACTCTGTAAGAATTAGTCAAATTTTATTCCAATGCGTCTACTTTTTAAGTTTCTTCTAGGGGCACCTGGGTGGCTCAGTTGGTTAAAGGTCTGACTTTGGCTCAGGTCATGATCTCATGGTTCATGAGTCTGAGCCTCACATCAAGCTGTCAGCACAGAGCCCGCTTTGGATCCTCTGTCCCCTCTTCTCTCTGCCCCTCATGCTCTCTCTCTCTCAAAAATAAACAGTACAAAAATTGTAAATTTCTTCTATTGTATTTTTAATTTACAGGATTTTTTTGGTTTCTGAATATATTTTTCCCAAGAAAGTGCCTTGCTTTTATTTCATTGATGCAATGTCTTTTTTTTTTTTAATTTTGAGGATTTTAATTTTAAAAGTTTTTCTATTGCAATATTGTCTGTTTTCTTCAAGTCTTTTAAATTTTCACTTGGTTTCACATCCATCTTTTCTTTTGGAGGCTTTCTTTAAAGGTCTGGTGACCCTTGGATGTTGGCTTTCATTTGGGAGGGAGATACTGAGAATCTCATAAGAAAGTCTGTTTTGGGTGGGGCTTTTCCAAGATATGATTCAAGCTGGACCATTAAATTATACAAGTCCTAAGGTCAGTATCTGTAGGTCTTTATCCTGGGTGGATCAAATTCCCCAGAGAAGGATCTGATTTTCTACTTATGAAATATAATCCCTCTTTCCAGATGGAAGGACTCTAGTTGAACACTTATTTTGAAAACTTCCACTTAATTTTAGTGCTGCACTTGGTTTTAGCTCTGTGCCCAGCCTTCAACTGTGCCTGGTTATCTACTAGCTCAAAGAACTTCCATTTTACCTAGTCAGAGAATGTCCAGTCTTCTGTTGGGTGGGGGAAGGACAGCTACCCACTTAGTAGGGGAGGATTTCTGAAAATCTGTTTCTTAGAAGGGCTTGATTTTAGTTCCACCTCCTACATTCACAGGAATCTGGTACCAAGAACTCCTGAGTCTTTTGCGACTTCTGTGGTGTTGAGTAGGCTGTTTCTCAGCCTTTCCTTGGCTTAGGTTTTAGTTTTCTCAGGCCTGTCAATTGCTACTCACCCTTCTGCTTTGTGCCTTGCAATGTTTTGTTGCTTTTTCTTTAATTTGGATTTATGCCTTTAAAAAACACTATTACCATAATTTTAGTAAGACTTGAGTGTGCAGAGGGTAATATGTAAGGCAGTATTAATGAAGACAGATTTTCACCAAATGAACACATATATCACTACAAATTATAAGAAGAACTGTAAAGAAATATAGTAAGATGAGTTGAGAGAACAGTAAAGAGGGACCTAATTTGGACTGGTGCTTCATGGCATGGCTCTCTGAGAAGGTAATACTTTGGCCAAGACCTGAAGACAAATGGGAGTTAGTCAAAGAGTATAGGGAAAAGCTGGGGTGCCTGGGTGGCTCAGTCAGTTGAGTGCCAACCTCAGCTCAGGTCATGATCTTGCAGTCTGTAAGTTCAAGCCCCACGTTGGGCACTGTGCTGACAGTTCAGAGCCTGAAGCCTACTTCGGATCCTGTTCCTCCCTCTCTCTCTCTGCCCCTCCCCCAGAGAGGCAAATTGGACTCTGTCTCTCATTCTCTCAAAAATAAAATAAACAAAAAAAAATAAATAAAGGAAAAAAAGAGTATAGGGAAAAGTATTCCTTGCAAAGGAGCAGCCTTGAGATGATAGAATAGTCAGGACCTGGGCTATAAGTGATAGAGGCCTGAGCTTAAGCTAAAAAAAGGGGGTGGGGTGGGGAATTAATTAGTACATATAACTGGGAAGTCTAAGATGGAGAGATAGTGAGGCTTGGCTGGATCCAGGGATTTATATGAGATCTCAGGTCCCCGTCTCTCTGTCTAGTTCTGCTTGTCTCCATTGGCCTCATTCTCAGAGAGACTTCCTTCATTTGGTAGCAAGTTGGTTACTAGCAATCACAAGGTTACGTCATCCTTATGGCTCCTGACCCACAGAAAAAGAGGAAGGTTTTTCTCACATCTTTTTTTTCTAACTAGCATCCATATACAGTGTCTCAACGTTTCTTGGAATAATCACAAGAATGGAGTTCTGTGTTTGACCGGACATGGGCCCAATTCTATAGGCAGAAAGTAACTTGATTCATGCAAAATACTGGGATATTTGCTATCAAAATAACTGTAAGAGATAAAATTATAGAGATTTAAAGCATGGTCTTGTGAGTGATGTTAAGCATTTGGCATTTATACTAACTGAAATGAGAAGAGATTGATGGATTGTAATCAAGGAGTAGCGTAAGTGCTATTGCTGTTAATTCAATCCACACTAAACCACGTTCCCTTTCCCATCCCCTTACCTGTCTCAGAAGCACTACTGTTTCCTACTGCCTTAGCTTTACATTTTAGACTCATCTTTGAAACCTCTCAAGTTTATCACTCATGTAAAATTAGTCACTAAGCCCAAGAGGCTTCTCGTTCCTGAAGTCTCTTGGATTTATCCTTGCTCTTGCTTCATGTACATTGTCATACTGTCTCAGGCTCTTATCAACTTGGACTTGGTTTTTGTGATAGTCTCCTAACTGGCTTCTCTTCTATTTTGTCCCTGCTTCTAAGTCATCACACATGGCACTGTCACATTGTTCTTTTGAAAATACCACTATCTTCACGTCACTCCTCTACCCAGTAGCCTATGATGCTTCCTTATCATTTAATGAATCAAACCCAAATGCTTCAGCCCAGCATCCAGAGCCTTCTATCATCTGGCCCTGCTGTGCCTACCTAGCCTTATCTTCCCATTTTCCTTCCACCACAATAAGCCTACTTAGGGCCCTGACTCCCTAGCTCCTCACCTCCAGAGGTGGGAGAAAGATAGACAGTTATCAATTGCTTTTCAGCCAGAAGAGGGCAGAGGTGGGAGGAGGGAGAGGACGAAGGGAGAATGTGAGCGATTCTAATGAGTCACAGCTGCACTAGATAAAGAAAGGCTGTGGATGTACGTGTGACTACCCTGAACTTGATGGTGTGGCTGAGTTAGCCTCTGAGCAGCATGGGCAGACGACAGTGCCAAGGAGAAATCTCAAAGTATGTGTTTTCAAGGTGAGGCTTTGGCTGGATGGAGGATGTTTGCTCAGGCAAGTCTTTCCAGATCGTAATAGCCACTCCCTCTGACAAAATGTGTGGGCCTAGCTCACAGGTTTCTGGGAAATTGTCCAGACTTTTCAGGGTCAGTTGGTGCTGCAGAGCAATGATGGATTATCCAGAGAGGTGTGAATAGTGTCAGGAAACATGACCAACCCTGGTGGGAACTCATTACTTATTTTTGCTTAAGTAGCTTTTTGGTGGGAGTTTGGCATAGTGTTTGGAATTTGCAGAAGTAAAGTGCAATTACAATGGGAAGGGGATCTGCTAACTGAAAAAAAAAATGTTTGGAGGGAATTTGGGTAAAAGTTTGTATCTGAACCCTAAGAGGAAACAACAGACAAAAAAGTTGAAGAAGTCAGCACAGAATAACTATTATCAGTACCTGGGACTGATTTGGTTAACTCCTTACAACAGTTATTAATCACCAAATGACATGGATAGATGTAATTGGTTCACATTTTATAATAATTTCTATAAGACTTGAACTGAAGTGTAAAAGAGTTTACCCTAGATGTTAAGGATTGGAGGAGTTTTATTCATCCAAGAGAACATTTCCAGTGAACATGATACAAGGACATAGTAATTCTGTGGTAGGAAGAATAATGGTTCCCCAAAGATGTCCACACCCTAATTGCTGTAACCTATGAATATGTTGGCTTGCACGGCAAAAAGAGCTTTAGAGATGCTATTCAAGCTACAGACCTTGAGATGGGGAGAGTAGCCTGTATTATCCAGGTGGGCTCAATCTAATCACCTGATTCTTTAAAATCAGAGAACCATTTCCAGCTGGGGCTGGTCAGCCGGAACTGTGATTGTAGAGTAAGGGTTAGAGAAAGGCAATTTGCTGGCTGTGAAGATGCAGGAGGGGCTCATGAGCCAAGGAGTGTGGGAGGCCTCTACAGGCTGAAGAAAGCAAGAGAATAGATGATCCCCTAGAGCCTCCAGAAAGAAACACAGCCTTGCCAACCCTCGGTTTTGGCTCAGAGAGATCTGTGTTGAACTTCTGACCTACAAAACTGTAAGAGAATACATTTATGTTGTCTGAAACCACAAAGTTTGTGGTGATTTGTGATGGCAGCCACGGATACTGCTATTAAGGCAAATTATTTAGTAAATGAATGAATGAAATTAGTCTAAAGAATTTGTAAGAAAATCATGTAAACAGGCTTCTTTTGTTTGGACTGGTACTTCAATGTGCTTTTTATTAGTGATTCATTTTTTAAAAGTTTATTTATTTTGAGAGAGAGCAAGTGCAGGAGGGGCTGAGAGAGAGAGAGAGAGAGAGAGAAGGAAAGAAAGAATCCCAAGTAGGTTGTCAGTATGGAGCCCAATGTGGGGGCTCGTATGAACCGTGAGATCACGACCTGAGCTGAATTCAAGAGTCAGACACTTAACTGACTGAGCCACCTAGGCGCCCCTAGTGATTCATTTTCAAACTTACTTGTTGAGCACGTACTCTGTACTTTCCTTTTTGAACTAAATCCTCACAATAATGACATCATTAGTATTAGCTGATGATGTAATCTTTCCATAGTCACACAGTAAGTGGAGAAGTTGAGTTTTGAATCTGGAAGCTGTAGAGCTTACTGTTGTTTAGTTACCACGATGGTGGTTCCCACATTTAGCTGCATATTAAAATCACCTGCAGAGGTTTTACAAATCCCAATGTCCAGATCACGTCAATTAAATCTGAATGTTCAAGTTTGGAGCCAGGCAGCAGTATTTTTTAAAGATCTCCTGTGATTCCAATGTGCAGTGAGTTTTGGGAACCACTGCATTTGGTTGTGCTCTCTCTCAAACTACAGTGTAACCTGCTGATTCCAACTCATGGAGAAAATTAAAACTGTTTGTTTAAAACTACGATCTAGGTGATCTTGAACTGTAAATTGGTGGTTTTATCATTGTGAGTACAACGACTGTTGGATAAAAGGGCAGTTGTTAGTTAATCCAAAAGACTACAGTAGAATTGATTTTGCATGTAGACACAATTTGGATTGTCAGTCAAAATAATGGAAGGCCAGGAGTGGGGAAACCTTTTCCAAAATCAGACAAGGTGGAGAGAGAAACAAAGATCTTTATCTGGTATCTAGAGCCAGAGAGAATGAAGAGCTGCCAGATGAGATCGGCAGTCAAACTGCCTGTCTGGACATTTGTCACCAGTTTTGTTAAAAGTCTGTGCCTTTATGTGTCTTCAGCATCAGTCAGAAGCAGCTCCGCTCTCCCATTAAGATTGGCACCATGCCTGTGAGTTTACATGTCCTCTCTGTTGCCATCACTTGGCTTCCTTGTGCCACACCGGATAGCTTCTCTAGGGTCGCCAATCTCCATCAGCAGGGCAACATGCCCCTTCTGGTCAGGGAACAGACTGTCAATCGGGCACTGATGGAAGTTTGGCTACAATCCTCTGGCTGTCATGGTGGCAGATGACAGTTCCTCCCTTTAAATGCCATTTCCATAAGGTATAGCACCCAACTCCCCCTTGGTCAGGACAGGCTCGCTCTGTTTCTTAATCTGCTGCAAAACTTCTTAAACTTTCTCAATTAGTTTTGCAAACAGAAATTGGTTCCGCAGGTTTCAACTGGAAACAGGTGTTGACAGTGGTGTCCAAATCTTTGATTCAGGTTCTCCTCTCCCCTTTGCCAGTCTTTCCATGAGAGTAATGAGCAGGCCTGTGTTGGACGTAGCAGATGCACCTCTCCACATGGGCCAGAGCTTTTGCTTCAAATCACACAGATGACAGTCATAAATTAAAGTGCACTTTTGTCTCACTGGTAGTAATTGCAGACCCCAGTACAACATCTTTGTATATGCTAAGCCATAAACTTGCTTCGGCCAGGATTACTTCAGGATACCTAATTGAACACAAGGCAGTCTTTTTGGCCTAAGTATTCCCAACTGGCTATATGCTCTTTGTAATTTCACCAGAATGTTGCCAACACTCTACTCCGGTGTGGGCTGTGTAGGTGTGGAAGGAAAAGAACTAAATCAAAAGGATGAAAGAAGCAACTTTACAAATTTTGCATGATTGGCATTACTGGTTTTCTCTTGGATTTACCCGTATCAGTAAATATTACAAGTTATAATTTGGCTTTATTTTTATTGATCCTTATTTACTTTCTAGCTTTTTTAATTGGTCAAGAAAGGAGTCTGGAGTTCAGAGGAATTACTCCCAATGAGATTACAGTCTAACTGGAATAGAGACTTTATTGCTTATTTGAAGGATTTGTATAGTATAAATAGGCAGACATAACAGTCAAGAAATAATCTTGGGGCAATTGCGTAAAACTCTATTTTCTCATCACACAATGTTGCCCTGAAACATTTTTTAAAAATCACTGAGAATTGAGATCTTTCATAAATCATAAATTCCTTAATACAAAATTCCTTAAACTAGGGAAAAGCAGTACTGTTTTCTGAGAATTCCCTTCTACATTTTCCTTGTTTCCTTTCAAATTTCTGTTTTCCAAAACTGATTTATATTTTACACAGTTGCTAAGTGCTATTGTATGCTTTGCATTTTTCAAAGAGTTATATCGTTTTTCTCTTTCTTGGAGATGATTTTGACACAGCTTATAGACAACCATACACACACACACACACACACACACACACACACACACACACAAATAAATTTATCAGCCAATATCAGTAAATGACTAAAGTCCTGAAGAAACTATTGAAAATTAAACTTGGTTATAGTACAATGGTATCTGCAATGTATTGGCTACTTATCCATGTTTATAAATAGGACACAAAGAGCTTAATTTTATCATAATTGAAGAGCAATTTTGAGAAAGTCATGTAATTTAATGGTTTAACTGTCTTTTATTGCCGTATGTAAATGGACTAAATATCAGCAGTAAATGTTGAACACAATCTAATGCACTACAATTTCTTTGGAACACAATTTAAATTTCAAATTATGTTTAATGCTTTTGTACATATCACAGGTCTCTTTTTTAAAGCTAATCACATGGAATTGATTTATTTGAGGAAACTGGCATTTAGGAAAAATAGAGAAGTAGAGTGGGTCATTTGGAAATCTGACCAAATATGTTTTAAAAAGTGTGTCATTTATTTTTAAATAATCTTTTCCTTCCATTACTTTGAACCTTACCAGTATCTTCCTGTGTTACATATTTAGATTTCTGAATAAGACAACTTTTTCCAATCGCATTGTGTTACTTGGCCTCAAACATTTCCTTTTTCTTTTGTATAGGTTGGCCTAGAGGGGGATGTTGATGCATAAGACACAATGTATGTATAGGTTAGGCCACTTTTTCTCTTCAAAATGGTTCACTAACTGGCACCCTTTGATTCTGTTCTTGGTGTTGTCTTCAGGAGCAACACATGTTTCTGTATGAAATAATGTTCAGTGAAAGAAGGGAGAAAATGCTGTTCTCTCTGTACCCCATCTGATTTCAGAATGTTCCAATTAAGGTACAGACATGAAGGTCAGATAAAGAGGTTAAAAAGTAAAAAGTTCTTTTGGGAGGCAGAGTTAAAAGACTCTGATGAGATTTTAAGATGGCAGTGTTAGGAAAAAAGCCAGGCTGTCTAACCTGCATTTTCACAGACTGCCATCAACAATGGAGAAACTACCCTAAGGCAGACTCATTCATGAAATTTATAAATCTTAGAAGGAGAGTCCTTAAAGTATATTGTGCACACAACGATATACATTGAACTCGTGAAATTTTATTTTTTAAAAAGTTAAGTTCTGTGCTCACAGGAGGACTGCAAACAAAACTGAGAAAATATGGAACAAGTGTGCTTTTAGGTTAAAAAGAAATCCACAAATCTACCATAATAAAATCATTAAAATTTTCCAGCACCTAATTATTAATGCTCTAATGGGAAAAGTCTTGTTTTTCCTCTTTTACTTTCTTGGGGCGAAGCTTTTTTTTACCGTCCATCAACTTCTCCAACCTCCAGGTTGGCTGGTTAAATGAACAGGTCTCATTCATTCATCTGTGAATTCATCCTTATGGTGTGCCAGACTTTAAGGATTTAATGGTGGACCAAACAGTACTAGAACTCAAAGGCTTATGAGAAGGACAGATAATAAACAAACACATATATAATTATAATAAATTCCTAAATCGAGACTGGAAGGCTTGAGTAAGAAGGGACTTGCTCCTTTCTGTTGGTTCCTGGTTCCTGTCAAGATGAACCCGGCTCCTTGAGGTTGGCTTGGTGGCAGCAATCAGTAGCCAAATGGCTCCAATTTGCCATTTTTCCAATATTCACAGAACAAGCCTAATCTTCCACTACCAGCATCTTTCCTCAGACGACTGACTCCAGCTCTGTTTGCCCTCTCTGCCAAGCTTCTGGGTTTTAATAACACCAGTCTCTTCCCTTTGTTCCCCAGCCCTGGGTATGCTTGTTGCTTCCTGTAATTTCCAGGAAATTGCTTTGGTGTCCCCATTTGCCTGATTTTCAGTTCTCTAGTTCTCCAATACCCAATTAACAACCTTTGTATTAAATTCTCTCTGTTAAAATAGTTTGTATGAAATGTGACCGAAATCTGTCCTGTCATACAGTTGTCAAAACTCCACCATTAATCATATGTATACCTTTTTTTCCCCCTAAAGACCTATGTTAGGTATGTTGGTAACATATTCACATATTCAGGATATCTGGAAGGGTATTCAATTAAAAAAAAGTCAAATGAATAAACCAGACACTGTGGTGGGCTTTGGGAAATTAATACTGAGTTTATAAGTTAATGGAACAGATGGTAATATAAACAATTGGCTATGAAACAATTCAAGAACTGTAGGTACAAAAGATGTTTTTGAGGCCATGCCTGCCTGAAGGTAAAGACAACTGGACAGATAGTGGAAAACATATTACTCCTAACCTAGCTTTACTTATAAACTTTATCCATTAACTAGGCTCTCTTCTGGCTTCAGGTGGGTGAAGTCCAAAAACAAATATTAGGGGCATCTGGGTGGTTCAGTAGGTTAAGCATTTGACTTTGGCTCAGGTCATTACTTCACAATTTGTGGGGAGGTTCCGGAAGATGGCGGTGTAGGAGGACGCGGGGCTCACAACGCGTCCTGCCGATCACTTAGATTCCACCTACACCTGCCTAAAGAACCCAGAAAACCGCCAGAGGATTAGCAGAACGGAGTCTCTGGAGTCAAGCGCAGACTAGAGGCCCACGGAAGAGGGTAGGAAGGGCGGCGAGGCGGTGCGCGCTCCACGGACTGGCGGGAGGGAGCCGGGGCGGAGGGGCGGCTCGCCGGCCAAGCAGAGCCCCTGTGTCTGGCTGGCAAAAGCGGAGGGGCCGGACGGACTGTGTTCCGACAGCAAGCGCGACTTAGCGTCTGGGAGGTCATAAGTTAACAGCTCTGCTCGGAAAGCGGGAAGGCTGGAGGACAAAGGGAGGGAGAGCTGCTGAGCCCCCGGACGGCAGAGCTCAGCTTGGCGGGGAACAAAGGCGCCAGCGCCATCTCCCCCGCCCATCCCCCAGCCAAAATCCCAAAGGGAACCAGTTCCTGCCAGGGAACTTGCTCGCTCCGCGCAAACACCCAACTCTGTGCTTCTGCGGAGCCAAACCTCCGGCAGCGGATCTGACTCCCTCCCGCTGCCACAGGGCTCCTCCTGGAGTGGATCACCTAAGGAGAAGCGAGCTAAGCCTGCCCCTCCACCCCCCGTGCACCTTGCCTACCCACCCCAGCTAATACGCCAGATCCCCAGCAACACAAGCCTGGCAGTGTGCAAGTAGCCCAGACGGGACACGCCACCCCACAGTGAATCCCGCCCCTAGGAGAGGGGAAGAGAAGGCACACACCAGTCTGACTGTGGCCCCAGCAGTGGGCTGGGGGCAGACATCGGGTCGGACTGCGGCCCCGCCCACTAACTCCAGTTATACACCACAGCACAGGGGAAGTGCACTGCAGGTCCTCACCACGCAAGGGACTCTCCAAAATGACCAAACGGAAGAATTCCCCTCAGAAGAATCTCCAGGAAATAACAACAGCTAATGAACTGATCAAAAAGGATTTAAATAATATAACAGAAAGTGAATTTAGAATAATAGTCATAAAATTAATCGCTGGGCTTGAAAACAGTATACAGGACAGCAGAGAATCTCTTGCCACAAAGATCGAGGGACTAAGGAACAGTCACGAGGAGTTGAAAAACGCTTTAAACGAAATGCAAAACAAAATGGAATCCATGATGGCTCGGCTTGAAGAGGCAGAGGAGAGAATAGGTGAACTAGAAGATAAAGTTATGGAGAAAGAGGAAGCTGAAAGAAAGAGAGATAAAAAAATCCAGGAGTATGAGGGGAAAATTAGAGAACTAAGTGATACACTAAGAAAAAATAATATACGCATAATTGGTATCCCAGAGGAGGAAGAGAGAGGGAAAGGTGCTGAAGGGGTACTTGAACAAATTATAGCTGAGAACTTCCCTGAACTGGGGAAGGAAAAAGGCATTGAAATCCAAGAGGCACAGAGAACTCCCTTCAGACGTAACTTGAATCGATCTTCTGCACGACATATCATAGTGAAACTGGCAAAATACAAGGATAAAGAGAAAATTCTGAAAGCAGCAAGGGATAAACGTGCCCTCACTTATAAAGGGAGACCTATAAGACTCGTGACTGATCTCTCCTTTGAAACTTGGCAGGCCAGAAAGGCTTGGCACGATATCTACAGTGTGCTAAACAGAAAAAATATGCAGCCGAGAATCCTTTATCCAGCAAGTCTGTCATTTAGAATAGAAGGAGAGATAAAGGTCTTCCCAAACAAACAAAAACTGAAGGAATTTGTCACCACGAAACCAGCCCTACAAGAGATCCTAAGGGGGATCCTGTGAGACAAAGTACCAGAGACATCACTACAAGCATAAAACATACAGACATCACAATGACTCTAAACCCATATCTTTCTATAATAACACTGAATGTAAATGGATTAAATGCGCCAACTAAAAGACATAGGGTATCAGAATGGATAAAAAAAAACAAGACCCATCTATTTGCTGTCTACAAGAGACTCATTTTAGATCTGAGGACACCTTTAGATTGAGAGTGAGGGGATGGAGAACTATTTATCATGCTCCTGGAAGTCAAAAGAAAGCTGGAGTAGCCATACTTATATCAGACAAACTAGACTTTAAATTAAAGGCTGTAACAAGAGATGAAGAAGGGCATTATATAATAATCACAGGGTCTATCCACCAGGAAGAGCTAACTATTATAAATGTCTATGCGCCAAATACCCGAGCCCCCAGATATATAAAACAATTACTCATAAACATAAGCAACCTTATTGATAAGAATGTGGTCATTGCAGGGGACTTTAACACCCCACTTACGGAAATGGATAGATCATCTAGACACACAGTCAATAAAGAAACAAGGGCCCTGAATGATACATTGGATCAGATGGACTTGACAGATATATTTAGAACTCTGCATCCCAAAGCAACAGAATATACTTTCTTCTCGAGTGCACATGGAACATTCTCCAAGATAGATCATATACTGGGTCACAAAACAGCCCTTCATAAGTTTACAAGAATTGAAATTATACCATGCATACTTTCAGACCACAATGCTTCATAAAGCTTGAAATCAACCACAGGAAAAAGTCTGGAAAACCTCCAAAAGCATGGAGGTTAAAGAACACCCTACTAACGAATGAGTGGGTCAACCAGGCAATTAGAGAAGAAATTAAAATATACATGGAAACAAACGAAAATGAAAATACAACAATCCAAACGCTTTGGGATGCAGCGAAGGCAGTCCTGAGAGGAAAATACATTGCAATCCAGGCCTATCTCAAGAAACAAGAAAAATCCCAAATACAAAATCTAACAGCACACCTAAAGGAAATAGAAGCAGAACAGCAAAGGCAGCCTAAACCCAGCAGAAGAAGAGAAATAATAAAGATCAGAGCAGAAATAAACAATATAGAATCTAAAAAAACTGTAGAGCAGATCAACGAAACCAAGAGTTGGTTTTTTGAAAAAATAAACAAAATTGACAAACCTCTAGCCAGGCTTCTCAAAAAGAAAAGGGAGATGACCCAAATAGATAAAATCATGAATGAAAATGGAATGATTACAACCAATCCCTCAGAGATACAAACAATTATCAGGGAATACTATGAAAAATTATATGCCAGCAAATTGGACAACCTGGAAGAAATGGACAAATTTCTAAACACCCACACTCTTCCAAAACTCAATCAGGAGGAAATAGAAAGCTTGAACAGACCCATAACCAGCGAAGAAATTGAATCGGTTATCAAAAATCTCCCAACAAATAAGAGTCCAGGACCAGATGGCTTCCCAGGGGAGTTCTACCAGACATTTAAAGCAGAGATAATACCTATCCTTCTCAAGCTATTCCAAGAAATAGAAAGGGAAGGAAAACTTCCAGACTCATTCTATGAAGCCAGTATTACTTTGATTCCTAAACCAGACAGAGACCCAGTAAAAAAAGAGAACTACAGGCCAATATCCCTGATGAATATGGATGCAAAAATTCTTAATAAGATACTAGCAAATCGAATTCAACAGCATATAAAAAGAATTATTCACCATGATCAAGTGGGATTCATTCCTGGGATGCAGGGCTGGTTCAACTTCACAGTTTGTGAATTCCACCCCCCATCAGGCTCTGTGCCGACAGTTCAGAGCCTGGAGCCTATTTCGGATTCTGTGTCTCTGTCTCTCTCTGCGCCTCCCCCGCTCACGCTCCGTCTCTCTCTCTCTCTCTCTCTCTCTCTCTCTCTCTCTCAAAAATCAATAAACATTAAAAAAGCTTTAAAAACTTGGTTTAAAAAGACCTGAATATTAAATCCTAACCAAAAAACAGGAGCAGTATTGTAAATAGTAAATGAAACAGATAAGTGAACCTGACACATTTAAAGAGAGTTGGGACAGCAACCTAAATGATCGTTGGAGATTCATATCAACTTTGTTATGCTTTGGTGTATGGACATTTTGGAATAGTTGAAAACCCTTTTGGTCACCCCAACACTGCTGGTCTGCATGGATGGCCCATTTTTGCTGCGGCATTGGAATCTTCAGCATTAGTATCTAGGTAACTGGGTCTATACTCTATTTTAGAGTTTTGAGTTCAGTGCTAGTTCCTGGCCCCTTATAGTTAGTCTTACTTGGTCACAACTAATTGGAGAAGCTCTCTGATGCCATCTTCATAGGACTATCCCAGTATCACTTTATGCTTAATATATAGTAAAATATCAGTTGGTAATAAGTGCTATTAAATAAAGCAGCATGAGGGTGGTATTTTAAATAGAATGCTTAGCAAAGGTCTGATTGATGAGGGGCCAGGTGGGTAGAGTCTTAAATTAGATGCAGAGGCAAACCATTAGATCAAGTGAAAGAATATTCCAGGTAGATGGAAGAGCAAATGCAAAGGCCTGAAGTGGACACGGTTTGGGCCTATTTGAGAAAATGCAAGCTGAAGTGGAGCTGAAGTGGAATGAATGAGGAATTAGTGACAGGAGAGGATACTAAAAAGGTAGGCAGAGATAGGTGACATAGGACATTGCAGGTTGTCATAAGAACTTTGGATATTCTTGTCAGTGTGGTAAGAAGCCACTGTTGAGTTTCAAGCAGGGAAGTAATATGATCTGACATATTTTTAAAGGACAACTCTGACTTCTGTGTGGGATGAACCACTGGGCCCTCAAGACCAGATAGAATGTCATTGTTGTGGCATTCCCTACAGGGACAATGATGGCTTGCAATAAAGCTGTTGAGAAGTGGTTGGACCTGAGATACATTTGATGTTCAGATGGCTGACTTTGCTGACGGTTTATATGTGAGGCCCAAGAAAAACTGAACAAGTGATTGAACAATGTGCCAATTACTGAGATGGAGGAATCTGTTGGGGGAACAGAATATCTAGGTATGTTGTGTAGGGGAACCATATGTTGTGCTGAGATGCTTATCTGCTATTCAAGTGAAAATGTCATTAGGCTGTTACATGTTCAAGCTGAATGCTCAGTGGGGAGTTCGGGCTAGAGATGTAAATGTAGATACCAGTAGGAGATTCTGCAGGTCATGTGATTAGACAAATCTGTCTAATCTCCATCTAGGAGATGGGTATATAGAGAGAAGAAAGATGATGAAGACAGACTCCTGGAGCACTCTAACATTTAGAAGTCAGGAAGAAGAGGGTTCAGCAATAGAGATGGAAAGGAGGGTTAAAAGAGAAGTTCTTTTTTTTTTTTTAATGGTACGTAACCATATGCATAATTTTACACTTACGAAAATTATTTGGAAAAGAGGGGAAATTGATGATGCAGAAGAAATAAGTAAAAAATTTAAGGACAAAGTCCCTGAGTAGATAGACAGGAATAAAATGTAGTATAAATATGTAGTTGGTCGGGGGGTGGGGCACCGGGGTGGCTCAGTTGGTTAAGTGTCTGACTCTTGGTTTTGGCTCAGGTCATGAACTCACTGTTCCTGAGTTCAGGCCCTCCTGTTAGCACAGGGCCTGCTTGGGATCTTCTGTCTCCCTCTCTCTCTGACCCTCCCCCACTTGATCTTTATCTCTGTCCCTCAAAAATAAATAAATAAACATTAAAAATAAATAAGTAAATACGTAGGGGATTGCCTTTGGAAGGGCTATGGACAATTAATCCATTATAACATGACGGACAGAAGAGTGTATGAGCACAGATGTACGTAGGTCAGCACATTTCGAGGTGGGAGGAGGACACAGAACTAAGATGACAAAAACACCCAAGGAAGGCAGGTGTTTCTATTTTTTGTTATGGGGGTGGTGGTTAAGGGTTCATAGTTTCAAATGAGCATGGGGGTGGGGGGAGGAGTGCCACATACTGTCAGAAAATTTATCTCTCTTCTATGAAGAAAGATTTCCACAAAGGATTTATTTGTACATTGTTAGGAAGAGTTAAATATCCCATGCCTTAGAGGAGGGATCATCCCATTGCAGACATGTTTGGTGAGTCAGTGTTAAACAGGCGCCGGAGCTGGCAGCACACCAGTGGTGGGGGGAGTGAGTGTCATCTGTGTTGGGTGCAGCGACTGCAGAAAACATAAAAACAATAATAAAACTCACTCGGTTTTCATTATACCCATGTGCTGGCAATTCTAGACATCAGTAACAAAACACTTCTCTCAAAAAAAAATTCTTTTTGGTTAAGTTCTAGGCAATTATAATGGTGACTTTTAATAATGTATATGTAAGCTTCAAATTAGCACGTGTTTACTGCTTGTCCTTTAATAAACATTGTTTTCTATGTGGAAGTTAATTTGGAAAGCTCCCAGTTATACAGTCTGTTCTCCTACATATGGATTCAGCTGGGCTTGTTTGGAGAAGTTTGTT
This sequence comes from Panthera uncia, assembly GCF_023721935.1. NCBI lineage: Eukaryota > Metazoa > Chordata > Mammalia > Carnivora > Felidae > Panthera > Panthera uncia. The sequence goes on from NW_026057585.1 coordinate 35,746,525, forward strand.
GAGGATTTGGAATGTTCAGGCACAATTTGTGTTGTTCTAGTCCTATAGCACTGCCTGTTCCTGTATTTTAAACAGTGGATTTGAAATAAATGGTGATAAAGTACTTGTAAAAACAGGAAAACAATGTGAATTGCTTCAATTCTATCCTCCTGTGTGACCCTTTGGATTTTTAAATTTGTCTTTAAAATGTTCAGTGTGAACTGCAAAGTTTTTCACTGGGAGGCAAACTTTACTTCATAGATGAAATTTTTTACTGTGATTGAACAATAGCTTCAAAATCCAATTTAACTCTTTACAATGGTTTTAAAACTAAATAAAAAATGCAGTGTTATATCGGGGGTACAATTTAGTACTTACTTAAATTGTAATTTTTACAGATGTCTCCATTTTATTAAAATCTACTCATTAGTTACTGGACAATTACTTACATAATTTATACATGATGTTTGATAAAAGACTGTCTCCAATTCTTTTCTGAACATTATTTGTTTCATTTCTTGATGATTCCCGAAACTAATTTTGTCATGGAAAGGAGGGGGTGTTACAAGAAAGACCTGCTCTGGGTGTCATATATGCTAGATTTGCCATTAAGTGGAGCGTTTCCATTAATAGAATAGAGATGCATGTTTTTCTCATTATGGGGTATAGCTCCCACGGAAGATTTAGGATCAAGTTGCTCAAAGTACTTCAAATTTTTGGTGGAGAGCGAAGAATACTTGTATTTGGAAAAGTAGGTAGTAGAGATTAATTGGCAGCATAGTTGTTTGGTTTGTTGTGGGACGTATTGCAGTGAGGTTTATGTCTAGTACCCTGACTGTCAAAGGCCAGGAGCTAAAACAGAGAGACCATCTTCAGAATCACGCAGACCTGTGTTTGATTCCACCTGTGTTTGATTCCAAGTTCTATCTCTTCCAAGCTGTGTAGTCCTGAGCGACTTAATTTCTTTAAGCCTCAGTTTCCTCTCCTATCAACATGTAAATAAAATACAAATATATCTCAGAGGATTGTGGAAATTGAACGTTCCGCTAAGTGGAAGCACTTAGCTGATGCTCCGCCCATAGGACACGAAAATGAAATGTTTCCTCTTCCTCTACTTCTTTTAAATACTCTGTTCAGTCATGACCTCATTCTTTGCATAAGTTTTCACTAGGTAGACAATCCTTGTATTTTGCGCTGATTTTTAAGCACTAAGGAGGTTTGAAGTACATTTGCTAATAAGTTGTGATATGTGACATCAGTTTCTCACTGTCTTTGTTAAAGTTTCCACAAATTATTTATTGTCAGACTTAGAAATAAAATAAATAAATGGGAAGCATTGATTTTTTTTACTGTATCAAACATGTATATAGCTGTCAATTATAAATGGGATCTTTCAGCCTCAAGACTGGAGGTCTGGGGAAGGCATGGGGAGTGCAGAGTACAGGGGTAGGTGGTAAGTGGGGATTAAACAAAAGTCGATCCATTGTAACAATTTTATATCACTCTCTTCCCAGGGAAGATTTGTATTGGTGGCCCTGAAGCAGAGAGCTCTGTATCCCATTACCAGCCAATGAGTCATTCAGTCTCCCACAGATCCAAATAAAGTTTTACAGAATACCCTATGGCATGCCTTTCAAAATATATGAATGCCATAAAATATATCACTTATTTTACCATATGAACTGACTCTGTCCCTTTTTCACCATTTGGGATAGCAATCTCACCATGTGTTTTTGGCTCTTAGGTTATCATCAGATATATTGGAGTTCTCTGAGCTTTTCCATTCTTAGTCCCCATGGTATTTTCAGGAGTTTTATAACTTGGTTGTAAAAATTCACTCTAAACTGAAACTTGGCAAACAATATATTAATCTGGGAAGTTAATTTCGTTTATAAAGTCCAGAATCTGTTTAGCCCCTCTTTTGAGTTTTCAGAGACCTTGGAAAAACAAAGTGAGCAATTAAAGTTTTTTTTTGTATCCTAAAAAAAATATAATTGCATTTTTTTCCAAAATCCCCTCAACCCTATTTTTACAGGTGAACAGCTTATATTTTGGACTGAGTTCTGATATATTTTGAATCAGATTTTTTTTTTTGGCACAGTGAAATAGAGTAATTAAAAAAGGAAATAGGCTGAGCTTACCCTTTACATCACTGGAATAATAAAATATATTTAGAAAGTGGAGCCTTTCTGAATTTGCGAAAAAAGAGTAAGATGTTAATATCATTGGATGTTCAGGAACCTACAAATAAATCAGTAAGAAGTATCACTTAAAATACACAGTGCACCCTCAGTCTTGTAAGAATTACTAAGAGGTGCTAAAACTTCTGTTTGCAGTTGATTTGCAGGACTTTGGGAATGACTTTGCCACCAGACAGTGCCAGCAAGTGTGATTTAGACTTGCACAACCTCTTAGTGCCTTACCATGTCCTCCCTTTCACTGGGATAAAGCTCTGGGATGAACTGACCCAACAAGCTGACAGACTAAGTGGAACCCCACACTAATCACCTTCTCACCACAAAGACAGGACCAGGGACAAAAGAAGCTCAACAAAGACAAAGAACAAAACAAAGGAGCATTTAAAATGAGGCCTTACCAGCTTCAAAATACTTCCAGATATATTTTACTGAGAGAAGGCAAACGAGGGATTCAACCATGGTCTCTGGAATTGGGCAGACCTGATGGCTACTAGTTCTGTGGTCACGGGACGATAACTTAATCTTTGCAAGTTTCACTTTGCTTATTCCTTAAAGTAGAAATAATAATGGTACATACTTCTTTGGGTTCTAGTAAGGCTTAAAATAGGAAAATATACATAATGCAATTAACCAAATGATTAGCAAGCAGTAATTAATCAATATTAGTTTCTGTTATTGTGAATACTCTTTAATTTTTTGGTTGATTTTATGAAGTTGATTTCATTATTATCACCATTTACAGGTGAAAAATATTTAGGTTCAAAATAGGTTTTAACTTGTGCAAGATCTCAGCTGGGTAAATATCCTTACCTTGGTCTCAAATCTGTTTCTTGACAAAAAGCCTAGTACAGGGGCGCCTGGGTGGCGCAGTCGGTTAAGCGTCCGACTTCAGCCAGGTCACGATCTCGCGGTCCGTGAGTTCGAGCCCCGCGTCAGGCTCTGGGCTGATGGCTCGGAGCCTGGAGCCTGTTTCCGATTCTGTGTCTCCCTCTCTCTCTGCCCCTCCCCCGTTCATGCTCTGTCTCTCTCTGTCCCCAAAATAAATGAAAAACGTTGAAAAAAAAATTAAAAAAAAAAAAAAGCCTAGTACATCTTCTTCTGGTAACTGTAGTGCATATTTGATGAAGATTTTCTTACTCAAAAAGTTGGGTAAGTAATTGTTTCATAGAGAACACAAACATTTTTTTTATATTGAAAAGTACTTAATTTTTTTTAATGCACAGGTATCAATGTGTTGTCTACTGGGTAGAGTTTCAGGGTCCCTGAAGTTTTTTTTTTATTAAATTATATTAACCATGAACTAAAACTGTATGTAATGGATTCGATGTATCTGGTATCGTCTGTTGTGTTAATAGCACCTGGAGTTCCCAGTGGACCAGATGGTTTAGAGTGAAATGGTCATAACAGTTTAATAGCTTATTGATTTCTGTATTCATGGAATTCATTTAGTAATGTAGGTCTTGTTCCACCTACAGTGATCACAAAGGCTGTAACATATAGCTGGTTCCATCTACATAACTAAGTAGGGTAATCTTTGAGGAGGAAGGAGAGTCAGGGAAGGTTGTTATTTTTAATATAAAGTTAATCTGGACTTATTTAAAACAAAAGAAGAATGAAGCTGGGTTCATCAGGTTAGTGGTAGATGAAGTGGGATGTACTAGTGTGCCCAGACCCCTCTTCGAGACCGATCATACATTCTTGTAGAGTCCAGTACCTCTCCCTGCAATGATTCTTAGATGAAAGGAGCTGCTTTCCCCCACATTTCCTCCCCTTCCTGGAAGGAATGTTGGGTCTTGAAGGCCTGGCCCTTTTGCCTCTAATTTGAGATAACTTTGACATGCCACCCAGCTTCAGAGCTCCTGTAGGATTGGGTGAAGCCCTTGGTGCAAAAGCAATATAGTTCAACTTGTCCCTCTGCCCAGCCCATCCTACTTCCCTCACTTCCTTACAAGTGATGTTCCACTCAGTGCTCCCAGTAAACCTCCTACATGCAGATCTCCATCTGGGGGTCTGGTGCCTGGGAATCCCAACCTAAAGTTGTGGCTTGTATGCTCAAAAGAGCTAAGAAGGCTCATCAGAAATCCCGAGGAGAAAGAGCATCTTTACAGTGACAAAGTGAGAGGAAGAGTCAGAGAAAAGACAAAGCAGATGGATGAATCTGAGTAGGGGCTATGGAGTGCCATTTAGAGAGGCAGAAAAAAAAACCAGACTGGATAAGATGTTTTAGAAAAGCTGGGCCTGTATCACCATAGTATTTTTTAATATGATAGCTCAGAGCTCAGTATGACACTGGGTTAAGTGTCAATATATTTAATATACTCCTTGCGTGGCAGCTTGGTGAACACAAAATTGGAGGTCAGACAGCTACAGGCCTGGGCCTTAGGAATGGTCACACAAGTGACTTTTACAGTGATGCCCAGATAGGCAATGTGATCCCTGTGTGAGGTGTGGCAATTAGTAAAACTCTCTTTTGTAGCAGTTAGGGCCATACAATGCTCACACTGCAGTGATGAGCCTACATACCAGGCAAAGACATGGGGTCAATCTTTATACCGCACAGGGCAGAGTTAAGTGGCAATTAAAAAGAAGCCAGAAAGAAAGAGCAAGGGAGGGGTCCCAGTCTCAGACTAAATGAGGTAAAGGACCAAAAGAGGAGTCGAGGCACCAAGCACGGGGTAGGGATCCAGAAACTGGAGCAAAATCAAGTCCAGTGCCTGGCAAATTCAGCAAGAATAACTGGATTCTGAGTCTGCGAGAGCTGGACTAGAGTGATTTTAATTCAGTCTATGTGCTGATATCTCCCAAATCTCTATGTTCAGCCCCAGTCACTTTCTTTTTAATCTCTAGACTCACGCACGTCTACACTGGACATCTTCATGGGAGTGCTGTCAGAAATTCATGTTAAAGATGTACAAAACATATTTTCTTGTCCAAACTTTACCATCCAGTTCCCACCCTTGGTTAACTATATTACTACTTCCTGGTTACACCATTTGTTCCTGTCAACATTATACAAGAATTGAACATAGCCTCATGGAAAAGGTCTGGATGAGCAAACTTTGGATTCTAGTGTAGGTTCTTTAGGAGTAGAGGGAGATATAGGAGTTTCTAGTTTGTCTCCGGTCCATTCCCAGATCTCCTACTTTGGTTCCCAGTCCCAAGACCATGATCCACTGTTATCACAGTCTCCACATCAATACAGAGTGTATGTCGGTGCCCCCTAGTATCTGGATTTGACCCTCAAACCCTCAGGACCATAGTAGGTGAGGTGTCTGTGTCTTCGGTCCTCTGTTTTGATAAGTTCCATGAATTAGTTTTGCTTTGACATGTTTGATCACAAAAAACTAAGGGGAAAGTGCCAGAGGAAAAATGCGTTGTATTTATTGAACCTCTGACTACTCAAAAATCATGTGATGGTGTCTTTGAATAGCACAATGTTTAACGCAGTGGAATTAAAGATAATGCAAGTAGTGGGTCACTTGGCAATTGCTTCCTTAGCTTTCATACTGGATGAGAGTCACCATTTATCAGTGTTTCCCAACTGATTAAGTTGAAGGGCAGTGTTGATGGCACGGAGACTCCTTAGCCTGTCACTCTGCCAGGAAGAATGTTGAGCACAAGAAAAACCAGAGTTCCCAGTGGGCTAAACTTGAGAAGTGGCTCAAGGTTATCTTTTATGCATTCATTTATTTGCTAAATACCTATCAACTTCTCTGTGCCTTTGGTGACTCTACCTATTTTGAATCTTTTCTCCTATATCTTCTCAAGTACTCACTGTTCTTGTTTCTTTTTCTCTACTGCCAACAAAACCTTCTCTCAGCTTTTTTTCACCCAGACTTTAGAAGCAATTAAGATGTTACCTTACTGTGGCAAACTTGTAATTAATTTTGCAATCCAAAATCTTAAGGTAAAAACTGAATTATGTATCAATTATCGTGAACTCAGGAAATTTGGGTCTTCCCAATCTCCCTGAAATCACATTATCTAACTGATCCATTCAGTAGACTGGCCTTAGGCCCCCATGCCCAAGGACATAGGCAAACCAGAAGTGGAGTATTATAGTAAGAAATGTGTCGGATGAGACCAGCAAAGAAATTCTCACCGAACAGGTGGCTATGTAGAGCAGGGTAGCATGATTTTTGGTGTTTGAAAGAGCAGACTTTGAGGCTCAGGTGTGAACCTGGTTGTGGAGGTTCTGCCTGGTCCCTAGTCTGTCCCTTTCCCCTTTCTCCTTAAAATCTCCTTAAAGTCTGTCCCTTTCCCCTTTCTCCTTAAAATCCAACCATCCTGTATTTTCCCTACTTCCCCAAACTCATAAATTCTTTCTGACTCAGGGACTTTTGCATATGCCAGTTTCTCTGTTTGGACTATTCTTTCTCCTACTCAGAAATGGCCATTGAATGGCTATGGGGAAGACAGACTTCACATTTAAAATGCTTCACAAGACCTACATAACTCATTTTAACCTCAAGAAGTATGAGTGTATGTATTTGCATTTATTGATTTGTATGCCATATGAGAATAGCTTTGATGGTGACTATTTCTCCTTATAACCCTTGGTTGCATGTGGACTGAATACACCCATTTGGATCCATGTGGGACAAACATCTACTTAGGTCTCCTCTAGTAAGTGGAGACAAGTTTGGTTTTTATCAGTGTTTACAGTCTCTTCACTTAGTACAGACATAAAATGTAGATCCCAAAATGATGGAGTTTGGTTTTTCATACCATGGAATTAATATTAACTAAAGCTGATGAATAAAAAGGGTGACATCTCTAGTATAGTTAAAATCTTTAAAATGCTCTTCCCGAGGATTCTGTATTCCATATTGTATTTTTTCTGCAGAGAACATCATTGGTTTTCGACAATGCTGCTCTGTAATAATGTGCAGTGCAACAATAAATTTCTTTAAGTGTGTGACTAAAAGCTGCCTGAAAGGCTTTGTAGTCATTCAACCCATCATTCTTCATAAACTTCCGCATTGCAATTCCATTTGTTTCTTGGTTATTTTGTACAGTTTCCCTTTAGTGAATGTCTGTCGACTTCTTTGCATCTGGATCCAATTAGAGACCACTCTTTATGTGAATCTAATTATCTGTCCCTACATGTGCTCAGCAGAGACACAATTATTAATAAGAGTTTGAACGTGGCTTTCCATGTTCAAATTGCTTTGTCCTTTTATTAGGCAATCCTCAATAACTTGAATTCCAGCCTTAATCCTCACTCTGGCTTTTAGACATTGAGAAAACTGGGGCACCAGCAAGTAGAGTAAATTTGTTCTTAGAAGTGGGTCATATAGGGTGCAGTCAAACAGGGCTGACTTGACTCCTCTGTGATATAATTTCAGGGGTACAAGGGAGGACCTTGGTTCCAAAATGTTCTCTGCCTCGAAAACATTTTTCTTTGCCTTGATGGTTTAATCAGTTCTTGCTGCTCTGCTACTCTCTCCCCCTCTAATATCAAAAAGGGTGGTATATTTAAGCTTATATGTTGCTGTGGGTTTTTGCTAAATTTTGACTGCCATGTTTCTATCTTCTCTTTTTATTTTTAAAAATTTTTAATGTTTATTTATTTGTTGAGAGACAGAGAGAGACAGTGAGAGTGGGGGAGGGGCAGAAAGAGAGGGAGACACCGAATCCAAATCCAAAGCAGGCTCTAGGCTTTGAGCTGTCAGCACAGAGCCTAACTCTGGGCTTGAACTCAGGAGCCATGAGATCATGACCTGAGCCGAAGTCAGACCCTTGCTTAACTGGCTGAGCCACCCAGGCACCCCAGTATCTTCTCTTTTTATTAACAAAACTCAAATTTCCTTTTGGAGAATTACTCCTTTTACGATCCTGTGCGTGGCCACAGGGGTGCTGGTCCACACTCACCTCCAGAAGTGGCACATGGGACTTAACGCTGGCCATTTAATATTCCTTGTGTTCGTCATAGGGATTGGTTTAGTAATGAGCTATTCTAGTGAGAAAAAGTCAAGTCTTGAGTCTTGGGGAACAGCTACCAGAAAACAACATTGAGCTTCAAAATACATATGTTAAGGTACTGGAGCCATTTGTTTTCTTTCTTTCTTTCTTTGTTTCTTTCCAGTACAAGGTGAGTGATATCAGAGAATGCAGCCAACCCAGAGGAAGCACAGCTGCAAGAAGAGAGAGAGAGACCAGGTCTTGGTGCCATTATTTGAACTCCCGGATTGATCCAAACCTAATGTTACAGTACCATTTAAAAAAAAAAAATGGGAATCAAAATATTCCACTTATGCTTAAGATTTAGCTTAGGTTACTATTGATTGCAATGGAAGGACTCTTAACTGACACATTGATTATTCATATTCTAATTTTAATTTTTTTAAAACTTGTATTTGAAACCAGAGAATTGAAGGAAAAAGTAAGATAGTAATGGATGTACAAGCATACATGGAAATAAATCCAGTGATGAGAAAAAGGGGGAGAATGGAAAGCCCTGAGGTTCAGATTTAAAGCTTAAAGTCTAAGGCTTTTAATTTTGTGCGGGGACCAATTAGATTAATCTCTACTCCTAACTTCTGACAAGTGCAACTATTTGTAAATGCAGAAGACACAAGAGAATAAATAACAAAGAGTGTTGCAAAGTATTTATTATGGGCTGAACTGTGTCCTCCCAAATTCATATGTTGAAGTCTTAACCCTCAGTACCTCAGAATGTGACATTTAAAGAGGTAATTAAGTTGAGTCCCTTAGGGTAGGCCCTAATCAAATCTGACTAGTGTCCTTATAAGAAAAGGAAATTTGGATGTATGAAGAGACTCCAGGGGTATGCACGCACAAAGAAAAGACCAGGTGAGGACAAAGCAAAGAGGCGGCCATCTGCAAGCCAAGAAGAGAGACCTCAGAAGAAACCAAACTTGCTGATATCATGATCTTGGGCTTCCAGACTTCACAGCATTGTTTAAGCAGCCAGTCTGTGGTATTTTGTTATGGCAGCCCTAGCAAACAAATACAGGATGAATCTCCTGTTTCCTGTTCCCTTCAGAAGTAGACTTTAAATTCAAGAGTAAATGCATTTTTTTTGGTAGGGTTTGCCGATTATGTAAAAAGGTGCATCAATTATGTGAAAGGACGTGGAGTAATTGTAGTAGAGTGGGCATTCCCAAATAGAAGACAAAATTCTGGAATGCATGACGTTTATAGTCATTTGGGTACATAAGCCATTTGCACGTGTAAAACAACCAAAAAATAGGCATAAATCAAGAAATGGTAAATGAATAACATAAACATGACTACTCTGGGGATGCTCAGGAAGGGGGGGGAGGATTATTTTGAACTGGAAAGGCTGGAAAATTTTTGTTAGAGAGGTGCCATTTGAGTCTGAATCAGAAGACGTTTTAGTTAAGAGCAAAAAGAAGAGATTCTGGGCAAGGAAAATTTTCACCAAAATAAGAAAGTACACAAGATGTTTGGGGAGTAGGAATAAACCAGTGAGGCTAGAATAGAGAGTTTCTATAGAGAGCAGCAGAAAAAATAAGCATAGGAAAAGAGTGTAGAGAATTTGTCAGATACATTAATTTGGATTTTTTTCTTAAAGGCAAAAAAAAAAATGGGAAGCCATTGATGGTTTTTCAGCAAGAAAGTGCTGATAAAAGGTCTGTTTGTTGAAGACTTCTCTTGGCATCCCAAAGGAGGGTGTTAGAAGGAATTCAAGGTGAGAGACTGGGGGCAGGAGATAGGCAGTGTTGGCTGTGGTCTACCTAGGAGATTGGGGTCAATGAAAGTTCCTCTTAACTCTCACCTAGAAATATGTGCCCAAGTGTAACTTTTAGTTTGAATTGCCTCAGGCAATGTGAACAGCATATTAACCCTTTCTAAACATATTCTAGATTCTCTTTTAAATGCTAAGTAAGTCCTTGTTCAGCTAACTTGTACATGAGACTTGGCAAACCCTAATAATAATATACTTTCTTGAAATAAGATCTTTATATTCTTCTGTTACTAATTCCCCCTGGTGCCCTTGCATAAAATGCATGAAATCTCCTCATTATTGCTTAAATGCCCTTGCCGATATAAAACTATTTATTTCATTGTGGGAATTTTCCTTCAAACACCTGTTCTTTTTTTTTTTTTTAATCTGCAAATTCTCTTTAGTTCAAGGTTATCCCCCCCCTCCCTTTTTTTTGGTAACAAGTATTCAGCCCACTGAATCAGTTTTCTCAGAGTCCACTGAGGAATGTACTGATCTGCTTTCTCTTTCCAGATGTGGTTTAATTGTTTAACATAAAGACATATGCTGAGATTTAGGAAGAACTCCCTCCAGAACTCAGTATTATCATTATGTGCCAATTTAAAACCATCAATGATCAACCAGAGATCTTTTCTGCCCTTCAATTAAAACATACTAGATGGGCAGGATATGGTAAACCAGATGCAATAATTAAGAGAATAGTTTAACTGTTCATATTGCACATTGCTGTTTGCTACAGCATGACCATTAAACAAAAAGTAAAGCCAAGAAGGGTTGTATGGCCTCATAAAAATTCCATTTGGCTTGGAAATACAGTACCATTTTACATTAATGTTAAACACTCCAAGAGATAATTACACAGTCATGAGTCAACTGTGTCAAATAATTAAATACAGGAAATGGATCAATGAAAAAAAAGTACCCCTCCTTGACTTCGACCCTTTCCAAACAAATTAAAGAAAAAAATATTCACAATCCATATAAAAGAATTCTCTTTGGAAGGCTGATCCCTTGGGAACTGCAGGTGGCAACAGGAAAAAGATATTAATTAGTATTACATTCCACATACACAGAAACCATTTCCTCTGGCAGCTCCAAGATTCTGCAACAAGATCAATTATCTAGGAAGAGTAATTATTTGGCAAAACCATTAAGTGATATCAAAGGGTTGCATAGCATTTATTAAGTTGTATGGTGAGATAAGTTATTACTTTCTATTTAGGTGATTATGGTAAGTTATTCCATGAAAATCTAATGGAAGCCTTTCTGATTATACAGTATATAACAGGATAATTCTCCAACTAATTATTTCTGAAGATAATCATATTGCTAAATGTTCCATTTCTGAGTATTTATCTTGAAAATATTCATTACTTTACTTTGAAAATTTCCTTCCTTCCCTCTTTTTTCCCTCCATTTCTTTCTTCCTCTGCAGAATAAAGATATCTTTTTGCTATCTAGTTTGTTAATGACAAACTACTCTGTTTTGGAGTGGATTGTGGAAGTTTAAACACATTTGTGGCATTTCTCTTATGAGGGACAGAGGTATCTAACTTCTCTTTGATAGCAGGTAGTTAAGCCCATTAAAATCGCTTTTCTTTGGGGTTTTTAAAGGTACCTGAAATGAGCGTAGCTCAGAATTCCCTTGTCTCCAATTAAGTTGTTGAGGAAAAAGGTAACCAGGGTTCTCCTAAGAGCCTGATGTTCAGGGCAAGAACTAGCTGTTAACTTAATGAACCAATCAAAGGAATTTATAAAAAGGTGGCAAGCATGGGGGAACCAGAAAAGCAACTGGAAAGGGAATTAATCAGTTACTTGAAAATCAAAAAAGTGAATTAAATCAAATCTACTGAACTTCTAAGAAGTGATAATTTCATTTGAATTGAATTTGACCTTAGTTTTTGAGGATTTTATAATAAAGAATTATGTACTCAGCTCCTGTTGGCTTTCTACCAGGGAGTTAAATCCCAAACCTTAAGGGTTAGAAAAGTCCTTTTCACCTCAATTATGTGTGATTCATACATTAATATTTGTACTGTCTGTAGACTTCCATTGTTGTCTTTTATAGAAGGAACATTTTAATCTAGATCAGCAACTCAACCATGGTAATGAGCCAGTTGGAGGAGAGCCCAGAATTGTGCATGATGAAGAGACACTCCTATTAGGAACCTTCCAAGTTAGGGTAATAGGTAGTGTGATCCAATGATGAGTTATACATAATGTAGAGTCCCATTCTTATAATACAATTCCATAGAAACCAACTGGACTATACTCAAGAGAGTGTGGATTTTCCTAAGGCACTGTGATAGTTTCTGGGAAAGATTACAAATTTATAGCACGACACCATAGCTGGGGTCAGTTGCTATTAAGTAGTATCATGAAAAGGCCATCTTGTTGGAGAATAAAATGAAAAACAACCATGATTTCCTTCTATTCTTTGGTTCAGTTGATTACCCTTCACAGTAGACATATGGTTGCCCAGTCATCCTTCCATAGTGATTCTGCTAGTCCACATGGCCAGAATGGGCCTCACATGTCTCTAGGGGTGGGCACAGGACCCAAGTCAGGTCAATGAGAATCCTCCTAGGGCTTCTCTGAGTTCTTGGTAAGACCTGCTTACTATTTTTCAGTGAACTTGAGCTGTAAGGATGCTACAGACATCTTGCTGCTACATAAAGAGAACCGTATGGAGAAAGGAGTCTAGCAGAAAATAAAGCAAGCAAAAAGGAAAGGAATAGGAAACATGAGCCTGATGACACTTAACTCTAGAATCATGTTTGAATCCAGCTCAGCTTTTCAACTTTCTAGTTTTTTTAAAAAAATTTTTTATGTTTATTTTTTTTACTTCTTTTTTTTTTCAATATATGAAATTTATTGTCAAATTGGTTTCCATACAACACCCAGTGCTCATCCCAAAATGTGCCCTCCTCAATACCCATCACCCACCCTCCCCTCCCTCCCACCCCCCATCAACCCTCAGTTTGTTCTCATTTTTTAACAGTCTCTTATGCTTTGGCTCTCTCCCACTCTAACCTCTTTTTTTTTTTCTTCCCCTCCCCCATGGGTTTCTGTTACGTTTCTCAGGATCCACATAAGAGTGAAACCATATGGTATCTGTCTTTCTCTGTATGGCTTATTTCACTTAGCATCACACTCTCCAGTTCCATCCACGTTGCTACAAAGGGCCATATTTCATTCTTTCTCATTGCCACGTAGTACTCCATTGTGTATATAAACCACGATTTCTTTATCCATTCATCAGTTGATGGACATTTCGGCTCTTTCCATAATTTGGCTATTGTTGAGAGTGCTGCTATAAACTCTTTTATGTTTATTTTTGAGAGAGACAGAGCATGAGCAGGGGCGGGGCAGAGAGAGAGGGAGACACAGAATCCAAAGCAGGCTCTAGGCTCTAAGCTGTCAGCACAGAGCCTGACGTGGCTCTGAACCCACGAGCTGTGAGATCATGACCTGAGCTGAAGTCAAATGCTTAACTGATTGAGCCACCCAGGCACCCCTCAACTTTCTATTTTTTTGAGCCAATTACTTTCCTTTTTCAGTTAGGTTTTTGTCATATACATCCTAAAAGATTCTAAAACAATTTTCAAACAAGGAACATTAATAATAGTGTTTGAGACAGGGTTATCTGTTTCTAGCTTTAAGGGATAAAAAATGACTTTGGACTATTTCAAAGATTTCCAGTGACTACTAACTGCTAGTTGGGTGACGGATTCAGATTGTAGACCATTCTAGAATATGTATCTCCCCAGAGATTTTGGTTATGTATACCTGGAGTAGCGCCAGCTCAGCTCTACTAATGAGCTCCCCAGATCTAGACAATGGTACTGATAACTGATAGACTGAGAAAGAATAATTGTATCATGGTATTATATTTACTGTAAAGACGGGGCAGTGTGACCAGTTCAAAGACCCTTTAAAACAGAGACAGGATTATGGTGATTAACACCATGGTAGAGGATTTTCCTGAATTATCTCCCCACTATTTCATTAGAATGCTAGTGTACAGAGTTTTAAATGAGTTTAGAATCTTTTCATCCTAACTTCTATGTGGCACATTAATTTACCCCATTATATCTCTATTAAGATATCATTTAGCTTTTGCTTGAACACCTCTATCAATATTTATTATCTCCAAAGAGCTCTCATTCCATCTTGGGAAGGTTTTATTAGTTGGAAAGCTTGCCCTCATACTGAACAGATTTTTATTGCTGCTTAACTTTAACCTATTATACTAACCTGAAGATTTACAGAATGAGTCAACTCTCTCTTTCATACGATACGTGTTTAAGTATTTGAGGACCTCTAGCAGGGCTTGACAGCTTTCTTCCTTTGGGGTGTTTTTTGGTCAGTTTTTTCAAGCATGACACTAATGCCATAGCTTTCCCAAATGTTTCCATCCTGGTAGCTGTTTTCTGAATGTGCTCCAATGTATTAATTCTTCTTAAGAAGTATGCTTAGAAACAAATAGTACCCTTGCGATGAAATCTTAAAGCAGAGAAAGAAATTCTAATATCTTCCCTGGTTCTGGACATCAGACTTCAATTTATGCAATTTAAGATAACTTATTAACTTGTTTTGGCATCTCCATGACAGACTTGATTTGTTTTGAATTGTACCTCACTGAGGCTAATTGCTGAAGCACTGTAAGATCCTTCACTGTGGTTGTCCCTTTAAGAAGTTTTTGATACAATTAGGTCTAGTAGGCTTGTCAGTGATTCCCTCAATAGCACTCTAGATTACTAGAAACCATCTGAAGTTTTACAAGTCATTGGTCACAGAAAAGAGTGACCCTATCATTTATCATCCAAACTGTAGCTCTTTTGAGTGTGTAAGAGTAATTATTAATAATTACTCTGGTGTAAATATGAATCAATCCAGCCAAACAGGGATTATGGTTCCCCTAACTGTAGGGGAATTAGAACTAATATTTACGCCTGCTTTAATCTAAAGGAGAATGAACTCAAACTTACAGTTTGAAACTTTTGTTAACCGCTACTAAAAATCTCAGTAGTATTACTTTATTTACTTAACCGTGGTTCATTATTTTAGTAGAACTGTTTGAGATTTTTTTTTTCAGTTATGCTCCTGAGTTTAAAGGATGCTTTCTTTGACCCAGATTTCCAGGTTGGCTAACCTTCTCTCCTTCAGAGCAGTATATGCTCTAAACCAGAATCTCCAGTTTCCAGCAAGCTTTTCCAGACATCCCCATTTCCTCCCCTTGGTGCCCCCTCCAGTTATCTCATGGAGTGTTGTTTCCTCCCCTGTGAAATAGTCTGGCCAGTTGAGGTCACTTGGCAAACATTTAATTAGCAACCATCAGTTGAATGCTGTGTGTCTGGGCTCCACCCATGGTCTCCAAGCTCAAGATCTGAAGAATTCCAAATCCTCCTAAAATCCCCTTTGAGTGTAACAAGGAAGAGCCTGTAGGCTGAAAGCCAACTTGTCCTCACCTCAACTCAGTGCTCATCATCCACTTGGGAACAGGCAGTTTTAAAACAAAACAAACAAAAAGCACAATCCAACCCTTTCTCTAAATAAACTTTGTAGAGTATCAGATTGAAACAAAATCTTTTGTGCTTTTTTTTTTTTGTTTGTTTGCATTTTACCCTTCCTCTCTGGGTGCTGCATATGGGCTGTTTCCTGCCTTGTAGTCAGAGCCAGACTTCAGGCTTGTGTGAAATTTCAGAGGTTAAAAAGAGACATGCTTCTGGGTGGAGTTGAGGGTTAGGGAAGGGAAGTGGAGAGTTGGGAAGGCTTTGAAGTCAGATTTCTGTCTTCTCCCTTCTGCTTGGTGTTTTGCAGCAGTGTTTTACTAATTGTAAATATCTTCTGAAAACTTGTTTGTAAGAAGTAAGCTAGATTTGCAGGTCACTTTCAAATTTGAATTCATAAAAATGTTACATAAAAATGGAATTTATTCCACACCGTGGAAGGGAATATCCTGTTTCTGCTTCTCTTCTTTGGCACCTCAGAGTGATGTCCGAAGACATCAAGGAAAGCACATGATCTACATAATCTTCTCAAATCCTATTTCTGAGGCTACGGAGATACATACCACAAAAGACTAAAATTTGAACATTAATGCCTTTACTTTAAAAACCATAGACTTTCTATTAAAGAATCTTAGTAACGGGAAGATGAACTCAAAATTATTTACTTGTTGTTTGATTTAAGTGCACCAAATGCTTAAGAGCTCCTAACCTCATGTATAAAGTACAAATGATGCAGTAAAACTTGAGCCAGAAGTCAGTCCACTCTGCATGAAGCCAGACCCGAGAGATTTAATCTTACCTATATTTCTCCAAAAGTGAACACACTGGAACTAAATCTGGGTTTTAGGGAAGTCATTAAAAAAAAAAAAAAGGCAAAAATCATAGCAACACATTCAGCATGGTAACACTGTCTCTCTGGCTCCGATTCCAGGTCATGTTTTCCTGAATGCCCAGTTTGCAGGAAAGCTTCTGCTGTATCTGTTACATCATCCATATATGCCTCCTTTGATACAAGCAATGCTAAATGCTCCTACCCCCACTAGGGGTGCTGCCATTATTTCATCATGGGCAAAGCTGTTCCTAACAGATATATTTTATAGAAGAGATGAAATGTTTTTTTCAGATTCTAAACACAGACTGTCTTTGATGGTCAGAAAATAGCCAAGAAATGTCGCATATCTCACCTGAGAAAGCTGTCTTGGTAAGTTACACAGAGCCTCAAGTTCAAAATATTAATGGGATGGGGTCAGCAGAGAATTAGTATGCTAACTCCCCATATTCAACCTCTCCACAGTCCTATATACACATATAAGGGGAATATGTATAGACTTGAAAAATGTTTGGCTGCTTTTGGACAGATTCCATGAAGCACTTCATAACTCAACTAGATTTTAAAGAGTCCACACCTCATGGGTAATAATTACTATATTTTCTGAATTAGACCACTTGAGCCCTCTGAATGATGAATTTAAACATATCAAAGTTTAAAATACATTTTAGTTTCTCAATTTTGGCAGTTTTTTTCCATTTCTTTATTACTATTCTGTGATTGTAGAAGTATAGTCAGTTGGTATAGAAAAAAATTATCATTCCAGAATATAGAGAATTGAATAATTAACAGAAAAACACATTTACAGCTCTTTTGCCTGTTTTGTTTTTACTTTTAGGAAGTTCATCTGCTTGTTTATTATTTTATTTCTAAATAAAAGAGCATGGGATTCAGTATATAGTGCAAGAATTTGCAAATACAAAACAGGGAGAGCAATTTCATCTATTCAGAATTGTGATTATTAGCTAAGATAGTGGATATGAAAGTATTTTGTAGACATTAAGCAATACATTAACATCTATTATTTCATTCACCAAACACTTATTTAAGGCATATTATATTCCAGGCCTAGTATTCAATGCTGCTTATAAAACTATGAACAACACAAAGTTTTGCCATGAAGAAGCTTATATCCTATTGAGGGAGAAGTGTTCCATCATCATCATCATTGGTATTTACACTGGTATTTACTCCATGAGCACTGGGAACCAGGCTCATTTCTCAGCCCAAAGAAAAAGTCATGAAGAAACCAAGTTTCTGCCCTCTTTGAATTTAGAAAGACAGTAAATAAGGAAATTAATATACATTTTTAGATAGTGATAAAAATTATGAAGAGAATAATGCAGGATAAGGGGATAAAGTAATAGATGACTATTTTTGAAGGGAAGGATTCTTCAAAGAGATAATACATGAGTTGGGACCTGAATGCTTTTGAAGAAGAAGCCATGCAAAGATCTAGGATCTGTGAAATGGCCTCTAAGGGAAGAGGGAAACCAAAAGATTGTGTTGAATTGGAAACTAAGTGAAGAAGGAAGGAGAGGTCAATTCTTAAATGATACTAACAGATGATTAAAATTAGGAGTGAGAATTGAGCCTTATCTGGCTAAAATGGAAGTCAATGGTGGCCTGTTAAGAGTGGTTTGGGCAAATTTCTGGGAAAAGCCCTGATTGGAGTAATTTAAAGAAAGATTGGTTGTAAGGAGGTAGAGCCACCAAATACAGACACAATTCTAGAAAATGTGCTTAAAATAAGAGAGATAGACTGTATAGTACCTACCAAGGGACATAAAATCAATCCAAAGTTTTTGAAAATTCTATTTAAAAAAAGTGTTTTTTAATGTCTATTTTTGAGAGACACACAGGGAGAGAGTGCAAGCAGGGGAACGGCAAAGAGAGAGAGACAGACAGACCGAATCTGAAGCAGGCTCCAGTCTCTGAGCTGTCAGCCCAGAGCCCAATGCAGGGTTGAACTCACAAACTGTGAGATCATGACCTGAGCTGAGGTCAGATGCTCAACCGACTGAGCCACCCATGTGCCCCATTTTTGAAGATTCTTGTCAGTGGTTCTTAAGCTTTTTGGTTTTAGAGTGTCTTTAAATATAATTTATATAGTTACTGTTATTTAGTGTATTAGAAGTTAAAATGTAGACATATTTAACATATTTGTTAATTTACTCAAAAATAACAATAAGCTATCACATGTTAACATAACACATTTTTAATAAAAATATATTTTCCAAAGCAAACAAACAGCCAAGTTTTTACATAATTTTACAAATCTGTTTAATGTGTGACATAATAGAAAAAAAGATAGGTTCTCATATCTGCCTCTGCATTCAATTTATCATAATATATTGCTTTGGTTAAGTATATGAAGAAAATCAGGCCTCATGCAGATATGCATTTTAATAGGATTTTCTGATCATTGTGAGTGTATCATGTAGCCTGTCCTTAAAGGCTGAAAGTGAAAAATGCAAATAATGTCTTTGTAACTTTATGAAAATAATTTTGACTTCAACGGACACCTGAAAGGGTCCTGGGACTCTCAGGGGTTGCTAGACAACACTTAGAGAACCACTGAATGTATTTTATATCCAATAACACCCAAGTTTTGTTTTGTATGAAATATTGTTAGGGTAACAAAAAGTGAAAAAAAAAAAAAAACAGTGGCAGAGAGTATGTGAAAGCTGAAATTCCTTTTCTTCTAAAATAACACTGACTATGGTATTATATAGAGTCTTGTAGGGTATACCAGTTATGAGATTTACTGTTTGGCAGTCTCCCCAGGTGCTAACTAAAAATGACATAACTTAAGTGGTGACTGTTCTCCCCCACTCCAGCTTTATTAGGGTATAATTGACAAATATAGATTATATGTATTTAAGGTATACAACCTGATGTTTTGATATACCTATACCTATAGATTGTGAAATGATCACCACAATCAAACTATTCAAAATATCCAGCACCTCACACAGTTACCTTTGTGTGTGTGTATGTGTGTGTGTGTGTGTGTGTGTGTGTGTGTCTGTGTGGTGACAGTATTTAGGATCCATCCTCTTAGCAAATTTCAAGTACACAATAGAAGACTGTTAACTATAGTCACTGTAGGTGGTGGCTGTTCTTAAAAGAGTATTTCTGATGACTAGTGCTTTCCTACGATTTGTAATAGATTTTAGAAATTGTTATTTGTCCTTTTCTTTCAGCTATGAATTATTTTGGGGTGATAGATGGATATGTGCTAAAATGCATTAATTTTAATGTGTTTCTTTATTTTTCATGTCATAAAATTAGAGATGGAAGAGACCTCATGAGTTGGGCAGTCCATCACTCTGGCATAACATCATGGTTCTTTCTACAAAGGCTTTGTCTGGCTCAGTTTTAAATGGAAAAGGCAATTACACTCCTATTAGTTCCCTTGGGAGACTATTCCATTTACTGATAGATCTCCATTTTGAAATGTTGCCCAACATCCAGCCATGTTGGATGAAATACTATTAATCCTAGAATGGATAAGCCCCATGTGGTACTCTCTACTGGAGAACTTCACCCACATTACTCCTGCGGTAAATGTTCTAGCATGCAAGCAAACTGGTCTATGAACTGTGCAACCCAACTGGTTATTGCATGCACATTGGCTTGTAAATTCTCTCCTGTTGAATCATCTGATAAAGAATTTATGATGTAGTTGTAAGACTTCTGCAAGGGCATTCATTGGACAGTCACTGGAGATTGTCATACACAGAAAATGGGTGAAAGGGTGGTAAGAAAACTTTCATACACAAAAAGGAATGAAGCGTTATTGTGTCATTCTACATATTAATCAAACAATAGCCTCAAGTGATTTTTTTAGAGTCACCTTAGAAAAATGACTGCCATCTGAATAAGTGAATAAACATCTCAGGTATTTGTAGTAATGATGATGAGATAATTTCATAAACTTTTGAAAGATGAAATATACAATTCTATTTCCATACAAGAAAGTCAGGATGTAAATCTCCAGGGGCACGTTTTTAAAGAGAATAATTTTTTATGCCTTGGGGCTATTTATATGGCTTATTTAAACATTATTTTCTGAAAGCATAAAATTTGAATTCCTGATTTCTTCATGCTTAGCTGATTGGGTGATGGTTTGGGAGACATTATGCTGTCTCCTTTATCTTGCATTTAAAAATTTATTTCCACTTACTCTTATAAATCTAGATTATTTTGTCTTCACTTTGAAAGCAATTTCAACAAATCTCTTGATGTAGTCCAGTAAACATTCTCATGTAAAATGATCTTTAAGTTATTCTTTAAGAGTCAGATTCCTCCTCATCCCCTCCCCTTAATGACATAACTTTACGATTTGCTCAAGAAGAGGAAAAAGCAACACACCAGAAATGGAATTATGCTTATTCTATTATCCTAGTGCCTAGCATGTGGACAGAATGTGGTTGT
Source organism: Panthera uncia (assembly GCF_023721935.1). Lineage (NCBI taxonomy): Eukaryota > Metazoa > Chordata > Mammalia > Carnivora > Felidae > Panthera > Panthera uncia. The sequence goes on from NW_026057585.1 coordinate 35,767,198, forward strand.
TTTTTATTAATATAGAACTTTTTCTTCCCCCCTTCCTCCCTTCCAGCTAGCTGCATGGTTTCAGTTGGATTTTGTTGTTGTTTTGTCTTTAAAAGAGACTGTTTGGATGAGTCAGTGAAGCAATAATGAAAAACAAGAGGCTGGAAGTTCCCTCTCAGCCCTCCCAGACAACATAAAGCAAGACAAGTGCTCCACATGATGTTTTGGAAAGAAATCCAGCTCTTAAGATCTCTGTTAAATGTACAAAAATAAAACAAAAACAAACAAAAGAACCTAAAGGCCCCTCCGTGGCTGCTAAAAGGATCTTTATTCAATCTGGAAAGGCAAATGACTTATTATTTTTTTAGAAATAGTGCTTTATAGTCTTTCAGATTTGTTTCATAAAATTTATGGGAAAGCCAATGCCAATACTCAGTGACTCCATTATATACATACAAACATTTATATTCTTTATCAGGAAATGAATTAACAGGAAGAGAAGGTAAGATTACTAAACTCTTAGAGGAATATCCAGATTCTCTTTGCTATTTCAAATAGTTTTCAACTCTTGGGCATATTCTTAGCTCTATGAATTCACTTAGGAAACAAGAAATAAGGGGAAAATAAATTTAACTGAAACCTTAAACTGGTATATATGCATGTGTGTGTGTGTGTGTGTGTGTGCGCGCGCGTGTGTTTATATACTAATTCTCAGTTTACAAATATGAATGACAACATAATTTCTCTTCGCAAATACAAAATGGGTAGTCTCCACTCACAGATCTGCATAGAAAAATGACTAATCATTTCAGACTCTAGTCTGTAGGTGACCTTAAGTGTCTTAGGTCTGTGCTACAGAAATTCAGCATTCTACTCACCTGAGATTTCTCACCGATTTCCACAATATTATGGAAAGTCATTATGCCAAATGTGATACTCTAGAAAGCAGTCATTCTCTTATGGACTCGGGAATACCAAGAGAAACCCCAAAGCTCTTCAGTGGAGCTAAAAGAGGCCACATGCCACATATTTAGTGTCACTCATTTGTTCATTCATTCACTCCTGCAACAACTATTTACTTTTTATATACAAGGTGCTGTAGGGAGGGTAAATATGAATTGTGATTTTCTCTTTATGCCCAATTATACATAAAAATCATGTAATTCATGCCTCCTGTCTTCCTTGAGTATGCCAAAAACTGCAAAGAAATTAATAAGAATGAGAACCAATTTTTGGTGATGGCGATTCAAAGGCCACCGGTACATTATGAAAGAATATTTTTCAATACGGTAATGAGGGGACAGACTGAAGGAGAATAAGTTAAAATAAAGCTGAGGCTGAGGTATAGTAATACAGCTGAGAGACTTTTTGAAATAAAAGTAAGAAGAGTATTTGGGTCAGAAAATATGACAAGGTTAAAGGAAATGCTTTTCCTCTCTACTAAATAAATCAGATTTGATATGCATTCAGTCAAAGAGGGGAAAATAATAATAGTGGAGACAAATATCTGGAAGATGCTGTTGCTGGGAATGGTAGTAGTGATGTATATATTGTGAGATAATCTGAGTAGACCTAATTCCCAGAACAAGTGAGATGAAATGGATACAAATGTTCCCCATGTTCCCCACCCCCACCCCTGGAGATGCTCCTCTGTGAGCAGGGCACCATCACTAGGTGGTAGACACCCCATGGGGATGGGGGTCTGCAAAGCCCTTACAACCATCAGAAGGCCAACTACTTGTCTCTTGGTTTGTATAGCTATCTCTGTGAATTTCAGAATAGGCTGCTGGCTATCCTATACTGTAGCTAGACCATGGGGCTTGGTTTTTAGAAACTATACCAACTAGCCAGTTACTTAAATTCTCTATGCTCTGGGAACACTGAATGTAAAATGGGGATATTAGTAACAATCTTCATAGTTTGCTGGGATGACAATTAGATCCATTAATATACATAAATGTATTAATAATATACATGAATATACACAAAGCACCCTAGAAGAGCTCCTGGCACATAATAAGTACACCAACTGTACCACTGGTATCTTTCCATCAGCCATATCACCAGTAGGTGTATTCAAATGATTTACCAACACTCTGTAGTGTTTATATTCCTGAGAATGTGGCTTTCAGAAAAATTCTGGTATGATCCACTACCATTCTAGAATAATAGTTTGTTAAACGGGGCTCATAATATACTCAAATAATTCATGCACTTCAACAGTTAGTACATGAATTCCCTTTTCACCAAAAGGCTCTAGTTTTTCTAAGTTTGAATTTCTCTAAAATTCAACTTTTATCATGGAATTTATTTTTCAACACTAAAATCATCTCCATGATTATATAAAAATGCTTTAAAATCCCCTCTTTAAAAGAACTCCTTTTTAAAATATTATTTTACTATAATATTTTATTTTAATTTCATTTTATTAGAGAGAGAGAGAGAGAGACAGAAAGCATGAGCAGGGAGAGTGGCAGAGGAAGAGAGAGAGAATCCTAAATAGATTCCATGCTCTGCCGCACAGAGCCCGATGCAGGGCTCGATTCCACGACCCTCGGGTCATGACTTGAGCTGAAATCAAGAGTTGGACGCTCAACTGACTAAGCCACACAGGTGCTCCTAAAAGAACTCTTTTTGACACCACATTCCCCCTCTAGCTACCACCCCATTTCTTTCTTTTTCTTATAGAAACTCCTTAAAAGAATTATTTATGCTGTCTCGGATTCCTCTCCTTTTCGCTAATGAACTGGATCCAACAAGACTTGCACCCCTACTGTCCACTGAAACTATTCTTTTCAAGATTACCTAAGAGCTCCATGCAGGGTGACCCACTGGTGAATCTCCCCATCACCTTACTTGACCTATTGGTAGCATGAAACTAGCAGCAGTTTACTCCCTCCTTCTGAATCAGTCTTTTCCTGTTAGCTTCCGTTACCTTGCAAGCTTCTGGTGTTCCTCCTGTTTCTCAAACTTCTCAATCTCCTTTGTTAAGTCCTTCTCACCATCCCAATATTTTCAGGGTGAGATGCCCCAGGGCACAGTCCCCAGAACTCTTTTCTAGGTGCATCGTTTTACTGTAAACTCATCTGGTCTCATGGGTTTAAGTGCTGTTTATATCCTCATGATTCTGAAATTTACCTTCAGGATCCAGACATCTCCTTTGAACTACAGGCTTCTCTAGCTCCCACCCAACTTTTTTCATTTGATTGGCTAATAGCAATCTCAACTGAACATGCTCTAAACCAAACTCCTGATCTTCCTTGCAAAAGTGGTCCTCCCACTGTGTTTTCCATTAAGTTCATTGCAACCCTCCATTTTTGGGTTCTCAGGCCCCAAACTTTATATCCATCCTTGAATATCATCCCCCGCCCCCATACTCTCATCTAGTCCATCAACAAATTCTATTGTCTTTACCTTCAAAGTATATTTGAATCATATCATTTCTCACCACTTCCACCACTACCACTTTGGTCTATGTCATCATCCCCTCTCTGGATTATTGCAATGCTTCCTAACTGTTCTCTTGGATGACATGCTTGTCTCCTGTGCTATTCTCTACCAGAGATACTGTTGCTTCTCCACTCCTGGGTATTTCATCTTACTCAAAGTCCTTTATCAAAGTCCTCAGCAAATACTTTGTCCACGTTCAAAATACTGCATGGTACTTAAAAAATGGTTAAACAGAAGATCCAGGGACATAACACTTTTTCCTCTTCTGTTCTTATGCCACGTTACTTCACTTCATCTTAACAGAGATACTTCATGGCTGTTACAAACTCTTCTGCTACATCTCAGTCTTTGGCACTGATGATGGGGTGAGAGTGAAAGAGAAATGCAAATAAGAGAGGCTGAGATAAGTACAGGCAATAAAATAATACAAGTACCTGTTAATGAAAAAGCATCCTTGCGCTTGTGTTCTCAAGACATAGCCTAAAACAAGGTAACTGCTGCCTAATGGTCACTTAGGCATGTTTCTTTCACGTTCTGTTATACAATCTTGGTAGTTAACACACTGGCCTTTAAAAAGATCATTGGCGGGGCGCCTGGGTGGCGCAGTCGGTTAAGCGTCCGGCTTCAGCCAGGTCACGATCTCGCGGTCCGTGAGTTCGAGCCCCGCGTCAGGCTCTGGGCTGATGGCTCGGAGCCTGGAGCCTGTTTCCGATTCTGTGTCTCCCTCTCTCTCTGCCCCTCCCCCGTTCATGCTCTGTCTCTCTCTGTCCCAAAAATAAATAAAAACGTTGAAAAAAAAAAATTAAAAAAAAAAAATAAAAAGATCATTGGCTAAATGTAATCATTGTTTTTAGGGAAAATCAAATAGTATTAAGTTTACACCAACAAATCTGATTTATAAATATCTTTTCGAATAAGAATTTTCAAGCCCTTCTCTGTAGTGATAGGAGAAAGGCAGGAGACAGACGGCTGAGAACACACAAACTGAAGTAGGGCTGTTGAGGGCATAAAAGCTCGAAACAGAAACAGACTATTTGTTAACATCCCGTAAGAGTGCTGGAAAATGATTGTGATTGTTTTCTGTAAATACAGGAGACCCTTTCTCCCATTTATCTTCTTAAAATAAGTTTGTACAAATCATTTTCTCCTTCAATCTGGCATACTCTAAGCTTATGCCGGGAGTAATTTAACAGAGATTATAAAAAATTGTTGCTGGGTTACTGTATCTGAAAATTTGTATAGTGTTACTGACAGTAAGAGCTTTTGTCCAAGGATTTCAAATGACAAAAGCAGCAACAGAAAATCATCTTTACTGGGCACACACTCTATGCCAAAGATAAGGATAGAAGATTTGAGAACATTATCTCATTCTGTCCAGGCTCAGGGCATGTTCATACCTGCCAGCAGCCCTTCTAAATTTCTTCTCGTCATCTATCCCTCTAGCACTCTCAACAGTGACTTCAGAACTTTCTACTCTGCTCAGACTTCTGACCTTGTCATCTTTCCTCACTCTTGGGAAATGACTTTGCCTTCTACAGCGCACAGAAAACAGAAATCACAAAAGGGAAGTGTCTCAAGTTTCTTCCACTAAGCTAACTAACTTGAGCACACCCAAATCTCCTTTTTCTGTTCTTTTCTAACATGAACACTCTCCAATATCTGCTGGTTCCAAAACAATAATACTAAGACATGCTTAGATGGTCTTCTATCTTAAAACAACAAATGGACATGTAAATAATCAAACTCTCCTATCTCTCATCTATATCTCTTTATTCCCCTTCAGAACGAAACTTTTCTACTAATGGCCTCCACGTATTCACTTTTCTTCTTGAGGCCATGACTCTGTTTTCCCCAAGGTCTCCCTTCTTTGACCTCCTAATTGCTAAGTCCAGTGGTTCTTCTCTGTTCTTGTCTCCCTTGACTTCTCAGTGTCACTGATCCCTTTCTTCTTGAGGTGTTCTCTTGCACTGACTTCCACAACTATACGTTTTCCTGATTGTCCTATAAACATCCCTTCTCATTCTCCTTTGTGTAACTTTTTCCTCTGCCCAGTTTGATGCTACATTGCTATTTCCTGGAGTTCTGGCCTAGAGCTTCTCTGTTCACTATATGTATCCCCTGGCAATCTCACTTGAGCAATGAGTTTACAATATTGATGCTTTGCCCTTCTCCTTTTATTACTATAAAAATTGATGTTCAGGGAACCCGAACTCCTATACATTTCGTGAATGTTTCTGGATGCCTTGTTTGTGGAGAGTAGAATTAATATTTCCTTCTCATTATAGGAACAAAAGTAGCATTTTCTTGGATGAGTTCTGATTTTGAGGACTCTCCCCAATAATTCTATATCACTTTTCTTTAGGTCTTATTTCAGCTTCACAATTCACATCTCCTTTCTTGGGGCAGGTTAGCATCAATGATTTCACCCTCTACCTCCTTCTTGCACTCTGTGTAGATTACAGCAATGAGTATGTTTCCAGCCACAGATTTGCTAAACAATGTGGTAGACAACTTGTCTTGATGGATTTACAGAAGCATGAACAGAGATTCTCTTTAAGGAGGATGTATTCAGATATTTGACACAATAAAAATGGGGACCCTGTGTGATCAGAACAGATGGGATAGGGTGTGTGAACAGTGGCTCTATAGTTTGAAATGAGTTGTGATTTAACCTATAGGCACAAATACATAAACTTGGTCTGAATTTTGGAAGATGAATGAATTTCTTGACAAGATGTTACATACTGATAATAGCTTTGTAATAGAAATACTAAATTAGCAAAGTTTATTAGTGGCCCTCAATATATCCACCTAGCATGAAGAGTTTCAATAGGCCACCAGGTATAGAAATCACTCATATGATTGAGTTTTCTTTCTGCAAATTTTGTCACAAGGGGCACCTTGATATGGATTAAAAAGCTATTGAAATAGAAATAAATGATCTTTTGAGTACATCATAAACACATAGGTCATGTCGTCCGAATATAGGCTTACATTTTTCACACATTACCATATGTTCTTCACACATTGTATACCGCTTATTCGGAATCTTGGCCACCACTCAATTCTGCTCACACATGCCTTCAACTACACGAATATATGTTTTTTATTTTTATGTACAGCATATTATGTAGGCAAACCAATATCCCCTCTTTCAAAGAGATTTATTCACTTGGGGAAGGCCTACCTTCCATTCACTGTGCGTGCATAACTCAAATGAAAGCTAAGGTGGGTTATGTTTTTATGTCTTGGGAAGAATAAACTTCTTAAATGCTTTACAAGGCTTTTATTTTGGCACTGGGACAGGACCACCTTGTGTTCTCCAACTCTCTCAAATAGGAAATTGTCGGTTCATTTTGGTTTCTGAAAGCACTTTTTTTTTTTAACAGCAAAGAGAGGTAATCTCAGCATTGTGATGTGTTAAACACCACAGTATATTGAAGCTAATGAGCATGTTTTAAATAGAGGCCACTAGTAGCAAGAAGATCCTTAAATGAGGAGGAAAAAAAATGTCTAGTTCAGAGCCCAGAGCTGTTGTGTTGTTAGGAGCCAATAACATCTGGTGTTTCAAAAATATATTCAAAATGATAATATGTGAGGGAAGTAGCTGAGTTTTGTAAAAGAGGAAGTTGAAAGTGCCTCTATTGTGCAGCAAGTGAACCTTAGATGAAAAGGCCCACTGGGGTGGAGAGAAAGGTAAGTTTTCCACATGGCTGTGCATTTTTTAATAAATAAACTAAGATCATTTATTCTTCCTGTGTCCCAATAGCCACCTCTCTGCCATCTTGCAGTTCAATTTACAGAGCCTCTGTGACATGTTATTTTTATCTTCATAGTGCAAACATATAGTAGCACAAGGCAGCAACAGAAATGCAAAATCACAGCTTTTCTAATCCAGATACTTAGAGTTAAAACGTGTCTGGGGCTTGCTTTTGTTAAAGCCACACTATATGTTTGGCCAGCAGCAGGAAGCATTATCACATCAGAGCCAGAAGAGGCTGCTGGTCTTCCGACTTCTTAGATGTCCCTTCTATCTGAGCCAAATAATTCCTCCCCTCTGAAGCCACCCTTTCCATTGCGATCACATCATCTGCACAAAGACAGTAGGGTAAGTGTCTCGCATTAGAAGGTAAATTAACTTTCTTTTATTTTACATCTGCAATGAGGCTAGATGGGTTCCGGCCCTTCATTATTTTGAAATTGTTATAAGCTGAATTTACAAGACATCAGCATAACCCATACATTTGGTCAAATAGATCAATAGAGTAGTCGGATAAAAAGCAAAAAAAAAAAAAAAATTATCATTTAATCCATTATTTTCAACAGCCAGAAGAGTCCAACCTCAGCATCCAGTAATCCGTGTAAACAGGTCCACTGAGTTTTCACCTTCCACCTGAAATCTGCCACCCTAAGGAGAAAGGGCTCTTGTAACATTCTTACACGTCAGCCAAGGACAGCTCAGTGTCACTCCAAGGCAGCCCTATACGGGCTGCATCATTTACGGCCATCTTGCACAGATATATAGATAGCTTTTTTCACTGCACAAATATCAGCACAGCTCCAACCAAATTAATCTTTCAGATGACACTGTCTCTGGCTCTGAAGCCTGTAACTTACAGACTGTAAGAGGTACCCATGGAAAATGAGGAGACATTAGTTTATTTAACTTACTGCAAAGATTGGAGCATACTTTCTTTTTAATGACATAAGTGTGTGTGCTAGGATTCCTGGCTACATGAGCATTAAATTCCTTTTATAATTATGCTTTTTATGTAATCATGCTGGGACACAGCTCAAAATATTTGGATTCACACATGATGTAGAAAAGGGAGTTTCTACACAAAGAAATACTCTAATTATATACAATGCCTGTCTCAGATAGGTGGCATGAAAGGCAGTGGAAAGAAGCTATTGCTTGCATTCTCAGGATTTACTGTACCCATCGGTCTATTTCATCATGAAACTTCTTTGTGCCCAGACCATTAGGTAAAGAAAAAAAAATACATATTTCAAAGTGTGTGCCAGATGGTTGAAAGGGCATCCTTTACCAAATAAATCTTAGATCAAAACTCTTGTCAATGCTTGGCTCATTGAACTGTGATTTTAAGATAGGCAGAAGGGTGTGTGTTCCTCTAAAATGACCTTTGGCCCAAATGACCAGGCCCATAAGGACAGATCCTGACTGCCAAGTTCCTATCTAGCACTTGGCTTAGTCATTTCGTCTTCCTTCTGGTGACATCCCCCCCCCTTCCCCCACCCCAATTAAGCAAGCTGCTTTAGAGTAAAGTAAGACTTGCTCCTGCAAGGATTTGGTGATACTTTTTTTGCTATTCTTATATATTTTCTGGACCACACTCTGAAATACTCTTTTGAGGTAAGAACGGAGTATTGCCCATTCCCATTTCTGTTTTTTGTCTGGTACTTCAATCATGTAACAAATATTTACTAAATATCTATTACATGCTAGGTATCAACTACTAAGAGAACAATGATGATTTTTATTTGCATTTCCTTGATAATTAGTGATGTTGAGCATCTTTTTATGTGTCTGTTGACCATCTGTATGTCTTCTTTGGAAAAATGCCTATTTAGGTCCTCTGCCTATTTTTAATTGGATTCTTTAATTTTTTGGTATTGGATTATAGGAGTTCTTTATGTATTTTGGATTTTAACCCCTTACTGGACATTAGGGTTCACATTTAATACGATAAATTCTAGGGGTGTGGACAACTGTATAATGACATGTATCAATCATTATAATATCACACGGAATATTTTCACCTAAAAATACTCCATGTTCTGCCTATTCATCTGTCCCCACAATCTGACCTCTGATACTTAGTGATCTTTTATTGTTTCTATAGTTTTTCCTTTCCTACAGTGTCATACTGTTGAAATCATACTGTATGTAGTTTTTTTCAGATTCGCCTCTTTCACTTAGTAACGCACATTTAAGTTTCCTCCAGTCTTTTCATGGCTTGATAGCTCATTTCTTTTTAGCTTGAATAATATTCCATTGTCTGAATGTACTACAGTTTATTTACCCATTTAACTACTGTAGGACATCTTGGTTGCTTCCAAGTTTTGGCAATTATGAATACAGCTGCTGTAAATATTCACGTCTAGGTTTTTGTGTTGACATAAGTTTTCAACTCCTTTGGGTAAATACCAAGGACCACAACTGCTGAACTGTATGGTAAGATTATGTTTAATGTTATAAGAATCCACCAGTCACTCATGTGATTAGATTGGGCCCACCTGAAAAATCCAGAATAATCTCTCCATCTCCAAGTCTGTAAGCTTGATTGCATCTGTAAAATCCCTTTTGCCATATAAGGTAACATTCACAGGTTTTTGAGCATAAAGCCTGGACATAATGGGGGCTATTATTCACCTATCACAACGACATTTACTTCCCTGTGTCTCAGCTTCTTTATCTGTGCAATGGGACTAACAGCTCTCATTTGTGTTGTTGGGAAGATCCACTCACTGCCTTATTATATCAACTGACAAGATCTTTAAAGTGATTACAATATATTTGCCAGTATATTGTAATACTTGTAATATACTTGCTAGACCTTCTTACTTGACCTTGGGGCCTCCAGCAGAGGAGGACCCAACTCTCAATAAATATTTGTTGAGTGACAGCTTGAATAATTATTACTATTCTTATCTTTTATCTGGGCAGATCTCATTTTTGTGGGACTTTAGGTTATACAATTTATAACAGCCTCTTTAAAAAACAGAATATGAACTTATAAGTGTACAATTAGGTATAGGTCCTTCAAATGAGCCTGTGCAAACGAGGAGCCCTGAGATCTGAAATTTAAACTTCCTTTCTTCCCCTCAGATCTACCTCTGCCTCTAGCCTTTACTGTTTTGTTTGTTTCTTTGTTTTCCCTTTTACTTTCTTGTTTCACACTGCCCCCCAGACTCAGTCCTAGACTTCATTCCTGGTTTTGTTTGTTTGTTTTTTGGTGTTACCTATCTCCACTTAAAACCCCATGCCTCTGATTTCCTGCTGTCTCTGTCTTTCTGTGATGATAACAATGTAAGAAACAAATGCGCAATTCATGTATTTAACATAAATTCATTGAATACCCTCCACATGCCAGGAACTGGACTTAACGCTGAGGGCACTATGATGACACCGTATGTCATATTTCACAAGGTGCCTGGTTCTGACTGAGCGAAGGATAGCAGAGGGTCCCAGGCAGGGATTTACCTAAAGTAGCCTGAAGAAAACTTAGCTGGAACAGAATTAGCACCATTTTTAAGAAGCTAGTCTCAAAACCCAACTGGAAGAAGGATATGCAAAAATGGCAAGGAAGAATATATTTAAAAGCTGGAGAGTATATTTAAAGGCAAGCCAGGCCTTGTACATGCGAGGAAAGGGTACAGGAGCCCACATCAGAATTCAGATGCTGAGGCCCCTAGGATACAAGGTGAATCTAGGCCACATGGTGCGTGGGTGTGGTGCTTAAAAAGAACATCATAGGGCAACATGCCAATTCTAAAGTTGCTCTTTATCAATTCACCTTGAAATCTTAATTTGGCATCAAAACCTCTTTCCAGAGATTTTTTCCATCAATCTTTTTTTTTTTTCTCATGTCAAGACAAACTTAGGTTATTAATCTCTCATAGACATTGTGATGTTTGACATATATTGTATTACTGGAATAAATGGAATTATTAATAGAAATTCCAGGGAACTTGAAGGCTCCTGGGAAACATTTAAAATCAAGGAGACAGGATTATTTTATTTTCTGGAAAGCCTTTTAATAAAGTCACAGAGAGCACATACCCTATAACCTTGGCTGTATCTAATACCACACATTTTGTGTTTAGTATATGCTGGCACATAATATACATTTGTTTGTTAAATAATTGTGTGGGGTATTATGTACATTAGGCATTTTCACATGTTTTATATTGTTTTTTTTTCCTATAAAAACTCTGAAAGTTAGGGAAAGTGGCATTTCTTATTCTATTTGGAGTTTGTTCTTGCCACCATTGATTTACTCTCTAAATTCCTGATACTATCTATTTTGTTCCAAAAGCTGTGCTATGATCTAAGGATACTAAGACAAATAGATCATAATCTCTGCCTTTTAGAAATTTCCAGCCTCATGGGGGAAAAGACCATCAAATAGAAGAATGTTATGTGTCTGGTGAAACAGACCATGGAGAAGGACATGCTACCTTCCTAAAGAGTCAGAAGAGAACTTCCTAAAGGCTGGAATTTTGTAGCTGTGCCTATAAGGTGAGTGGGAATTTCCAGGCAGATAGAATTAGTGGGAGGAAATAATTACTTAATTGAGGTGAACAGGAAATGGGGTTGATGAAATGGGGTTATGTGAGGTCATACAGATGAGGGTTTTCAAATAGTTTAGGTGTTTGGAGGAACAGGAGAGGGTGGCTATTATCAGGTGATCAGGTCATAAAGCCTGAGGCGTTGCAGTTATAACAGATCTTTCAACATTGGATTTAAATCTTTTGCTTCCACCACTGGACTGCATCCTAACTAGATTGTTTGGCATCATGTCCCTGAGACTCAATGACTGCCATACTGTGGGCATTCAAGTACTACTATGGGAGAATTAAAAAAAATGAGTGGATGAATACCACATTGCTTCTGAACTTATCTGAAGTGTCTTTTCTACTTTGGGGCACTGTGGATAGACTCATTCTATTTTTTTGTTTTATTCTTTCTTATTATGCCCTCTCCTTCTCATTCTCTTTCAAGTGCTCTCTCTCTCTCTCTCTCTGTCTCTCTCACACACACACACACACACACACACAAACACAGAGCTAACCGTGTCCATTCTCACTGACAAATTCTTTATACTTCTCAAGTATAAGTGCATTCTGGAACTTTCAAATGCATTCTGAATTAGTCAACAGTTTTGTAGTCAGCTCTGGATATGTGAGTAGGGGAAAAAGTTTATGTAGGATGTCCTATTACAGAATAAATTTGTAGCCAGAACACCACCACGGAATTTTAGGGAGCAACAGTTTACATTTTTCTTTTTGTTCTCCTAAATTACAACTTTGAACAACTTCAAAGCACCCATTAAAAATGGACTATATTTCAATAATGATCTCGTCTCTGCTTCTTCTCAACTAAAGTAGAAGTGCTGAGGAAGAAACATAACATCTCCTCATTGGTTTCCTCTCCTCAGAGCTATTTTTCCACTTGGCCAAAGCAAAAAAAAGAAACATCTACACATGGATATCATACTAGCCCTGTTGACTGTATTGAATTTGATTAAAAGCTGGAAATTTTCTACATGTTGAAGAAAATGTGAAATAACACTTCTTTTGAAATTTTTCTGGTTGTGACTTATTTAATGCAATACTTAATTGGTCAGGTGGTTTTTCAGTAAGTTATTTTAGTCACCATGTACGATCTATATACCCTTTTCATAGAAAGAAGACACGCCAAATAGCATTTGAGCACGTTTTTGAATGTAGATTTGACGAGTTTTATGCCTATTTTCTCCCTTCACTACTTTGTTCATGCTACTTCTTGATCTGACTTCTCCAGATAGTATCCCTTTCGTTCAGCCTTCCTCCAGCCATACTTTACTGTCTTATATTCCATTCCCTCATAGTTTTGCTCTCTATGGAATGATAGAATTCAATCTGTAAACCAAACCACGTTTTGGAATAATAGCATATGAACATGTTAACTCTCCACCTGAAAACCCTGAGTCATGGCTATCACAGTGGGAATTTTATGTACTACCTGGCCAGAGAAGAGTGCTTTTTCTGTTTAGCTACAGAGAAAGTATTCTCTCTCTCTAGGTAATGCATACATGAAAAGAAGAGAAGTTGACTATGGCCTCAAGTTTTAGGGCCAGACGGAGATGCGTAGGATGATTTCAGATTCTAGAGCTTCGAATTAAATGTTCTCTTTTGCATCCTGATGAATGCAAATTTCTTTTCCTTACTCTAAAAGACACATTAGATCTGAGAAAATACCTGTGACCCTGAGACATCGCCATATTTCTAACGACATTTTAGCTTACATAGACCTTCTGAAAAGACTCCTTTACAATTATCTTTCCAGCTGCTTTAGCTACAGAAAAAAATAGATGAATCACTTTACTAACAAGGGTATTTCCTTAACAGCATGGATTGAGTGGATGGGGTGGAGGGAGGTGGCAATGAAAAAAGAAACTTGATTGCTTCTGTTTGAAATAACTATCTGATTAAAACAACAGCAACAGTAACACCACCAACAAAGAGGAAAATATACTCTAGCACCAAAAAAACACAACAATTTTCACTCTGGATGGACCATTTCCTTTGAAATGAAAAGTAAAAATGAAGCAGTTACACCATGGGTGTCCCTAGCACAAGATGTATCCAACCTATAACTTCTGATTACTCAGAAATTCACAGAAAGTAAATCCAGATAGGATTAAGAAAGCCCCCAGGGACTAACAAGTGAGAGAATATTTATTTGTCTGTACCAAATAGTTGACTGAATAATGAATAACTATTAGCTTAAGTTGCAATAAACACAGTTATTTAACTGAGATCTAACAGTTTACATTTTTCTTTTTTTCTCCTAAGCAGCCTCTGAACAGCATCTTCAGAGTACCTCACAAAGAGGATGACTATGGTCCTTATATCTGAATAGCAGCATTGTTTTCAGCAATTTTCGGATCCTTCCTTTTGTTCCCTAAGATGATGCTTGTTAGAATATGAGAACAGACCTCACAAAAATCTTTTCCTTGTTTAGACAAGAGTTAAGGTTGGCTTTGTCTAAAAATATCTGTCTTCTACAAGAAAGTGACACTTTTAGACAGAGAAGACCATGTTCTAATTCAGAATTGGGCCTCCTGATCACTTATCTTCACTGTCCTCTCCACCTATATCTTTTGGCACTGAATATACTAATATTAAAGTTTATCAAGTTATATTAATTGATACATTTAAATACCTATTTGTTTGTTTGTTTATGTAGGATATCCCATTATAGAATAAATTTGTAGCCAGAAAACCACCATGGAATTTTAGGGAGCAATTCTTTTTTTTTTTTTTTTTAATTTTTTTTTTTTAACGTTTATTTATTTTTGAGACAGAGAGAGACAGAGCACGAACGGGGGATGGTCAGAGAGAGAGAGGGAGACACAGAATCCGAAAGAGGCTCCAGGCTCTGAGCTGTCAGCACAGAGCCCGACGCGGGGTTCGAACTCACAGACCGAGAGATCCTGACCTGAGCCGAACAAAGTCGGCCGCTTAACCGACTGAGCCATCCAGGCGCCCCAGGGAGCAATTCTTTAAAAGGCGGTGGGGAATGGACAAGGTGTTCTGGAATCATTGAAATTTTTTATGTATACAAGAGAAGGAGGTGGACAAGGATGCTTATTTTGCACAGAGAATGGAGTATAAAAGGAATATTTGTGCACAAGGATCTAGGATAGTAGCTTTATGTGGAGTAAGAAAGCAGAGCTTGTAGCCCCAGTGTGATGAAGGGGTTATAATTGTATCTTTTGAGTTTTTAGGTGTATCTAAGATAATAGTTTGCAATATTAATCTAGAATCTTTTTCTCTCTAAATCACTCCTTTTTCCTTCCATCCAATTCAGGGGAGGTGTGTGAAAAATACAGAAAGTAGAAATAGCTTACTAAGGCTGTTGGGTTTTTTGTTCATCTGTTTGTTTTTCAAAAGCCCCAGAAAGGAGAGAAAATTGGCAGGTCGGACAAAGTATCTTGGTCAGAAGCAGCAGGTAAGCTGGACCCAGCCCCTTAAGACTGGAGAGATGTGTCTTAGCCTGGATAGAGAAAACAAGATAACATTTATAAGCCCTGTGTGGGAGGGACCAAGTCCTCAGCCATCAGTAGTAAGGATTAGCAGTGGCAAAATCTCTGAGGAAATAGCTGTGTGTGGTATTTGAGAAGACAGCATCTATGCATAAAGTCAGAGAAGAGTTCCATGTCCCAAGTGCACCTGAAAGAAGAAGTGAGCCACACATACAATGGAGTATTACTCAGCAATCAAAAAGAATGGAATCTTGCCATTTGCAACTACGTGGATGGAACTAGAGGGTATTAGTCTAAGTGAAATTAGTCAGAGAAAGACAAAAATCATATGACTTCACTCATATGAGGACTTTAAGAGACAAAACACATGAACATAAGGGAAGGGAAACAAAATTAATATAAAAACAGGGAGGAGGACAGAACAGAAGAGACTCATAAATATGGAGAGCAAACTGAGGGTTACAGGAGGGGTTGTGGGAGGGGAGATGGGCTAAATGGGTAAGGGGCACTAAGGAATCTACTCCTGAAATCATTGTTGCACTATATGCTAACTAATTTGGATATAAATTTTAAAAAATAAAAAATAAAATTAAAAAAATAAATAAATAAAAGAGAATTCTTTGTAGACGACTATCCAAAATAAGTAAATTTGTACTTTGATTAAAAAAAAGCAAAGCTACTCTTTCTTACAAGTGAATACATTCATTAATAGAATCACAAATGTATCCATGTTCGGATTAAATTTGCTCTTTTCTACATTTAAAAAAGAAAAGAAAAGAAAAAAGAAAAGAAAAGAAAAGAAAAGAAAAGAAAAGAAAAGAAAAGAAAAGAAAAAAAGAACAAGTGAGCCAGGAGGCCAGAAGGCATTATGTGGATTGGGGCTGAGGGCATCTGAGTGGCTATCTATGTGGACAAATGCTTGAAGATTGGAGAGGTCCAACTCCTGAATTCCAGGGCACTCTCAGAGCCCCACAAGGAGATAGAAAATTATGAATAGGACTGAGTTTAAGTTTCCTACTACCTCTGTGGGAAACATGGGTGTTTAAATAAAAATTGAGTTTTATAAAGTATAGAATTGTGTATTTCTTGCTAATTGAATTTGTGGGATGAGCTTCGTACATGTTAATAGGGCTAAGGAGGATAAACACCCTAATATTGGAATGATGATACAGCAGTTGGGGTTGCAAAGGGGCAAAAGGAAAGGAAAAAATCATTATCCACATTGGGTGGCAGGTAGGTACCTGAGCCGTCTTGTCCTGGTGCTCTGAAGCCAGGGAACACCCTGAACTGCCTATGCAGGAGACTGAAAGGATTGAGTATTAATTGCTTTCATCAATGCAGGAAGCCCAAGTGTAGCCCTGAGGGCACAGATCAGTGCACTTCCCTGAAATCAGCTGGGTAACACTTAGACCAGTGAGACGATCACAGCAGGACCTGTATTGATTGCAGGATACAAGGAAGTGGTTATTGGAGAGACTGTAGGCTGGGGTGTAGAAGTCTGTAATATCCTCTTTTTAGTGCGTGTAAACCACGATGATTATGAACAATCCAGGGGAGTGAGGAACACTAAGGTAGAGAAACTACTTGCTTAGAAGGCAAGTAATACTTGATCTATAGATGGGAATATGGACATGTCTGCACTAAAATTTTGCACAGCAATTCATATAGGAATGATCTATATAAAGTGATTGTCTTAAATAAATCTGTTCCACATTGCAATGCTAATCCTCTGAATGTCAGAGGATTTATTTGGGTTAATTGGTATTTAATAATTTCATGTAGCAGATACAAATTTAGTTCATGTCAAGGTTGTTTGGTTTGTTGAATCAAGTAGAAGAGTGGGTTAAGAGTATTAGGTTGGAGTCTGGGCTCCAACTTTTAGGAATCAGAGAATCTTGGGTATGATCTGTCTGACTGTAAAATGAAAAAAAAAACAAAAACAAAGTCTAAGGCAGAGGGAAAACTGGGAATGAAGTGGAAACAATATTTCATATCTGCTTTTAAAAAAGGCTTTATTTTTTAAGTGTTTTATTTATTTTTGAAAGACTGTGAGCTGGGGAAAGACAGGAGAGAGAGAGGCGGGGGCAGGGGGGGGCGGGGACAGAGGATCTGAAGCAGGCTTTTTGCTGACAGCAGTGAGCCCAATGTGGGGTTCCAGCTCAAGAATCATGAGATCATGACCTAACCCAAATGCATAGCCTTCCCCATTGTCAACATCACTCATCAAATGGTACATTTATTACCAAAGATAAACATATACTGACACATAATAATCACCATAAATCCATAGATTACATTCGAGTTCACTCCTGGTGTTGTAAATTCTATGCTTTTCGACAAATACATAATGACGTATCCATCATTATAATATCATACAGAATATTTGCCCTAAAATCTTCTCTGTGCTCTGCCTATTCATCCCCCACCATAATCCCTGGTCTTTTTTACTGTCTCCATAGTTTTGCCTTTTCCAGAATGTCATATAGTTGGAATCATACAGTATTGAGACATTTCAGACTGGCTTCTTTCACTTAGTAATATGTATTTAAGGTTCACCTATCTTTTCATGACTTCATAGCTCATTTCTTTTAGCACTCAATAATAATCCATCATCTCAATATACCACAGTTTACTCATCCATTCACTTACCAAAGGACGTATTGATTGCTTCCAAATTTTGGCAATTATGAATAAAGTTACTATTAACATTTGTATGCAAGATTCTGTGTGGACATAAATTTTCAACTTCTTTGGGAGTTGAAATCACTAAAAAATGTGATTTCTATATTATATGTGAGTGTGTTTAGTTTTGAGAAAAAATGCCAAACTATCTTCCCAAATGTCTGTACCATTTTGAATTCTCAGTATATATATGAGATTTCCTGTTCCACATCATTGTTACTATTTGGTGGTGTTAGTGGTCTAGATTTTGGCTATTCTCAAGGTATGTGGTAGAATTTTACTTGCTTTATATTTGCATTTCCCTGATGACTTATGAGGTAGATCACCTTTTATTTGCTTATTTGACATTTCTGTATATTATTTTGGTGAGATGCCACTTGGTTGTAGTTGATAATTCTTTTTCTACTTTTTGTGGATTAGATTCTATTGAGGATTTTTGCATCTATATTTATGAGAGATATTGGTCTACAGTTTTATTTTCTTGTAATGCCTTTGTCTTATTTTGGTGTTAGGGTATTGCTGACCTCAGAGGATGAGTTAATAAGTATTTCCTCTGCTTTAATCCTCTAAAAGAGATTGTAAAGAATTGAAATCACTTCTTCCTTAAATATTTGGACCTGGTGCTTTCTGACTTGGAAGGCTATTAATTTCTGCTTCAGTTTCTTTAACATATATAGGTTCATTCAGATCATTTATTTCTTCTTATGTGAGTTTTGGTATATTGTGTCTTTCAAGGAATTGGTGCATCTAAGTTATCAAATTTGTGGGCATAGAGTGTTCACAGTATTCCCTTACTATCTTTTTAATCTTTGTGGAATTTGTAGTGATGTGCACTCTTTCATTTTTTATATTAGTAATTTGTGTTCTCTCTTTTTCTTTGTCTGGCTAGACACTGATTTTAATGATCTTTTCAAAGAACTAACATTTGGTTTTATTGATTTTCTCTATTTCCTCTTTTTCAATTTTATTGATTTCTGCTCTAATTATTATTTCTTTTCTTCTGCTTAATTTGCTCTTCTTTTTCTTGTTTTAACTTAGATTATTGATTTTGGATCTTTCTTCTTTTCTAATACATACATTCAACACTATAAATTTCTCTGTACCACTTTTGCTGCATCCCACAAATTTTGATAAGTTGTTTTCATTTACTCCAAAATATTTTTAAATTTTTACTGAGATTTTTTTCTTTGACCCATGTATTATATTTAAAAGTATGTTGTTTAATTTCTATGTATTTCAGGATTTTCCAATTATCTTTCTGTTACTGATTTCTAGTTTAATTCTTTTGTGGTTTGAGAGCAGACATCGGATACTTTGTTTTTTTATTTTTTATGTTGGTTTATTTTTGAGAGAGAGAGAGAGGGGGAGAGAGAGAGAGAAAGAGAGAGAGAGAGAGAACATGAGCAAGGGAGGGGCAGAGAGAGAAAGAGAGGGAGACACAATCAGAAGCAGGCTCTAGGCTCTGAGCTGTCAGCACAGAGCCCGACATGGGGCTTTGAACTCACAAACTGTGAGATCGTGACCGGAGCCGAAGTCGGATGCTCAACCAACTCAGCCACCCAGGCGCCCCTCTGTTCTTTTAAATTTAAGGTATGTTTATGGCCTCAAGTGTGGTCTCTCTTGGTGAATGTTTCATGTGAGTTTGAGAAAAATGTATACTCTGTTGCTGTTAGATGTAGTTGTTCATAGATATCAATTATATCTAGTTGCTCAATGCTGTTGTTGAATTCAACTATATTTGTACTGATTTTCTGCCTTCTTGATCTGTCCATGTCTGAGAAGGGGGGTATTGAAGTCCCCAACTATGGTAATGAGTTCATCTATTCCTCCTTGCAGTTCTATCACTTTTTGCCTCATGTAGTTTGAGGCTGTGTGATTAAGTGTTCCTATGCTAAGGACTCTTGTATCTTTTGGGAAAATTGACCCCTTGTCATTATGTAATACCCTTTATTATCCCTGATAATTTCCTTACTTTGAAATCTTCTCTGTCTGAAATTGACATAGCTAACTCCTGCTTTCTTTTGATTAATGTTAGCATGGCATATATTTTTCCACCCATTTACTTTTAATTGATACGTGTCTTTATATTTAAATTGGATTTCTTGTAAACAACATCTAACTGGGTCTTGTGTTTTGATCCAGTCTGACAATCTCTTTTTTTTATTTATTAAATTTTTTGTTAATGTTTATTCATTTTTCAGAGAGAGAGAGAGAGAGACAGACAGACAGACAGAACATGAGTGGGGGAGGGGCAGAGGGAGAGGGAGACACAGAATCCAAAGCAGCTCCAGACTCCCAGCTATTAGCACAGAGCCTGACACTGGGCTTGAACCCACAAACTGCGAGATCCTGATGTGAGCCAAAGTTGGATGCTCAACTGACTGAGCCAACCAGGCATCCTGGCAATCTCTTTTAATTGGTGCCTTAGACCACTGATGTTGAAAGTAATTATTGATATAGTTGGATTAATATCTACCACATTTGTTAGTGTTTTCTATTTGTTACCCTTATTTTTTGTCTTCCAATCTTTTTTTCTGCTGTTTGTGGTTTTAATTGAGCATCTTATGGTTCTCTTTTTTTCTCCTTTCTTAGCGTATTAGTTATACTTCTTGTTAGAATGCAACTATTGCCAATTTTACAATGCAATGGGCTGGAGAAGACATTATACTAGGGAAAATAAATGAGTCAGAAGTAATATTTTGGTAACACAAAACCTGAATTTGTGTACTAATAGAGAATTTGCAGAGTTCATAGGACCTGGTAATTAATTGGATATGAAGTTCAGAGTGAGAGGGTATGTAGTCACTGAAGCCAATGGTTTTGGTCTTGACAAATGGATAGATGCTGGAGCAGTCAACACAGATAGGTAACAATGGTAGAAGAAAATGCTGAATTTATGGTGTGTGTTGAAGATTCAGATGGTAACATCTAATTTTGCAATTTAGCAAACACTTGTTGAGCTTATTTTGAGCCAGGCAATGGCTAGGTCCTAGTCTGAGAAGTCACAGCCTCCACCCTTACACAGCTAAACTATGTAGTGGAAAGATTATAAATGTGATACAGATTGAGAAGATGATTTATACATAGGTGCTAGATAAGACCATAGGAATTGATTTCTTTATCTAGTAGAAAAAGTATTCTGCTATTTCTCTAAAATAAAGTCTAACTCGGAGTTTCTTTACATAGGCAAATAGTGCTTTGGATTCAGAAAGAATGGATTGCAATATTGTGATTCTGAAAGCTTCATGCTGATATATATATGCTTCACACTGATATATTTTTAAAAAGGGGGAAAATAAAAGGCAAATAGTTAAAAGAATTATTATAATTTCTTTGTTTAGGATGATGTAGAATAGTAAAACTCATAGGGCATCGTGACTTGCTATGTATTAATGGATTCTTCCCTGCTAATGTTAGTACAACTTCAATGGCAGAGAAAAGAAAAATAAATATAGTTTCTTCTCTTGATGTTATTTGCCTAGTTTGTAAATAGTAATATTTTTTTTGTGTCCTGGAGAAAAAACAATGGCTGAATTGTGTTTTGAAGCTCAGGGGAAAACACTAAGAATATGTTTCAAGCATTGCTTAAGTTTTGGTGTGTGTGTGTGTGTGTGTGTGTGTGTGTGTGTGTGCGTGTGTGTGCAATATTTTAATACAATTTAGGTATCAGTAATATTTTTTTTCTTTAAAGGAAGGCAACATAGGGCTCTGCCATGATAATGTACCACACTTTCCTCAGCTTTCTGCATAAATCTTGTGAGCCTTTATTTGTATAATTGAAATAATACTGTTTTTGAATCACTTAATCATCTTTTTTAAAGAGTGTTTTGTGTCCTGGTTTATGATAACTCAAGAGATATGGGTTACTTGACAATATGAATTACATACTCTTATAGCATTTAATACTGTGGTGATTTTTAAAAAAATTTTTGGGCTATAATATATCTTAAATTATCCATTTCTAATATTACATATACTTACAAATTTCACTCCAAACCAAATGATCTCTTTAAGTATATTTACAGCTGTGACATTTTAATATATAGCATTTCTCCCTGATTTATAATTTTTGTTATTTCTTCAGTAAATCAATATTGGTAAGTATACACAGAGCTTCTATGTAGAATAACATACTTTAGGCTTAAAGTTCAGGTCTGCTGGGGCATTTATTCACATGGGAACAAAAACTCTGATTTACCCACACTTTCAATAAACCCTCCAGCAGGTTGCTGCTTCCTTGCCTTTGGTGAGTAGGCACAGCTATGATGAAGTCCCCAAATGGTTTACACTGGCAAAGAAACTCTTTTCAAAGAACCCAATGGGACCTTACACTTGGCAGCTGAGAATCCTGTAGGACTTAGGACCCTAAAGCTTTATTCCTTCTCTGTGTTGCTCCTTCCTCTTGGAGGATAAAAATAACCTTACCCACATTAAAGAGATTTGTATTTTTTATGTATGGTGGTGTTTTTCTGAGAGTCACATCCTTGTTACCTATGTGGCAACAACATGCAACTTACTTTTTGCCAAAATTCTAGGTAAGCACTGGATATACAGTGCTGTGGAAGGCACTAAATCAGTAAATGCTCAAAAACCAGGAGCACAATGGGATTGTAGTGCTTCTCAAACTTTTGGTATTGACTTCTTTACAGTTTAAAAAAATCATTGAAGCCTTCAAAGACATTATTATTATTATTATCATTATTATTTTCTGTATGCAGATCATACCTATCTACATTGGAAAAAAGCTGGGAACGTTTTGAAAATTATTAATATATTTAAAATAACAATAATAGGTTCATTACAAGTTAAGTATAATGCCCCCAAAACCAAAAGAAGTGTATCAATAAGGAATATGCTTCAAAAAATTTAGCAACCTAGAGATTATCTGTGAGCTTAATAATAATAAGAGTTTTGGTGAACTAATGGGAGTTAAGGCCTGATTACAGTTGGATTATAAGAAAAACTGGATAGATTGAGTCTAGACTCCCCTTTTCAGTTCTTTTTTCCTTTTTGCAAAGACTAGAAAAAATAGAGTGATAAGTGATAGGAAGAGTGAGTCCAGTAACAGGTAGGATTTTGGTTTGGTTTTAGCTTTTTTTAATCTTTATGTTTAAAAATGTTTATTTATTTATTTTTGAGAGAGAGAGAGGGAGAGAGAGAAACTCAAGTGGGGGAGGGGCAGAGAGAGAGGGAGATAGAGGATCTGAAGCAGTATCCAGGCTCCGAGCTGTCAGCACAGAGGCTAACATAGGGCTTGAAACCCATGAACCCTGAGATCATGACCTGAACCAAAGTCCGATGCTTAACTGACTGAGCTACCCAGGTGCTCCAGTTTTAGCCTTTTGAGGTAGGAGAATTAATAGCATCCTTATCTGCTAAGACATGCAAAATAAATGGACTGATGCCTTTGAATGGGTAATAGGGCTTGGTATCTAGTATACATGTGGAAGGATTGGCTCTAGAAAGACTGCAGAAAATTCATCTTTGAAAACAGTCAGAAGGGCAGAGTGAGTATAGATGCCAATGGGTGGAGGGGATTGGGAGGGTCCATTGGGGACCCAGCGGGGGTCTGAGCAAGTTCTCTCTCAGTGAAGGAAGAAGAAAGGTGAGCTGAGAATGACAATGGAGAAGCAGGTATTTGAGGTTTAAAAAAAAAAAGTAGGTTCAGAATTGTCACCTAAGAGTAGACTGGGAATGAACCAGAACAGGTTATTCTAAGGTTAGCTCCCCGGACCAGCACCAGCATCATGCAGGAACTTGTTAAAAGTAAAAATCCTCAGGGCTTACTTCAGGCCCATTGAATGAGGAGCTCTGAGGGTGACCAGCAAGTCTTCCAGGGGTTCTGATGCACACTGAAGTTTGCGAGTCACTGGATGGATAGTTACTGCATGCATTTTGGGTCACCCCAACTACTCTGAATGTGGAACACATGCAAAGTGAGACCAGTTAGTGTATTTCTCCAGCCAAAGTCAGATAATATTTATGGGATAAGAAAATAGTTGGATTTACAGGTTGTGGTCACTATTTTATAAAAGATTAAATGATGGGTCCGTAAAAATTACAGTAATAAAGATTTTTATGGATTGAATTGTGTTCTCCTCCAACATTTGTATGTCAAAGGTCCTAACTCCAAGTACCTCAGAATGTGACTGTATTTGGACACAGGACCTTTAAAGAGGTAATTAAGGTTATGACTGGTGTCTTTAGAAGGAAAGGAGATTAGGATACAGAGAAGCATGAAAGGAAGATCATGTGAAAACACAAGTGATTATAGGGCCATCTCTAAGGCAAGGGGAGAAGCCTCAGAGAAACCAACCCTACCAACACCTTCATCTTGGACTTCAGACTCCAGAACTTTGAGACCATAAATTTTTGTTATTTAAACCACCCAGTATGTGGTACTTTATTATGATTGTCCTAACAAATGAATACAGAGATACCAGAAAAAGTTTCTAAACACTTATGATAAAAAGGGCTGACTTCACTTATGAGATCAGTACTTTGGCCAACTGACTTACTCTAAGTGTCTTTATTCCTTTCTTAAAGGGGAATGACAGTGGCATCCACCTCAATGGTCCCGTGTGAGGATTGAGATCATTCAGGTAAAGCCTTAGCTCAGTCCCTAACCCATGAGGTCCTTGGAAATGTTAGCACGAAAAAAATGGCATCACCTCAAATGAACATGTGTGCTCGGCCAGGGCAGCTCTCCCCCGTGAGTCCACAGTTAGCACTCAAACTGCGGTCTCCGGGGGAATCAGGCTCTGCAGCTGTCGATTTGAGGTGTGTGTTCCCGAACCTCGTGGCACTGCCCTTTTATTCTTCTCTGTGATTGATTTCTGAAGCAGCCCTAAAGGCCACAACGCAGGGTTGGGACTCCTGGATTGATTTTCTGTGTTGACACAGCAGGCCAGGCCCTGTCTGGTTTATAAACTGATTCTATATTATTTCCAGGTCTCTTATGAAACTGAGCCAGGAAAATCACTGTTGCAAGATTGTTGGATTTTCTCGTGTGATTTTGTTGAGGGGGCTGTGGAGGCAGGGGAGGGGCACGAGAGGTGACTGAGAGCAATTCATTTTCTCCTCCCAATTTTGTATTTAGCCATTTCAAAATGTCATCACACTGAGAAAATACTGTTTAATTGGCGATATGATAGCTTCTTATATAAGACCCAGTCTAGGCTCAGGATGCTACTTACTGTGATTATCACTTCCAAGTGTGATGCTTTGTGGTATTTTTCCTCCACAAGCAGTTATTTGCTGGTAATGGATTTCTGTAAGCCAAATTATATCCCCCCTTTAAGGATCATTTCGACTGTATATCTACAACACCCTTTTCAGAAAGGGCTAATTATTATTGACAGGGATGATAGACAGATTCTCCCTGTTCTGGGCAATTAAATAACCTTTTGTCCCAGTTTACTTTGTACAGATCTGTTGTCGTACCAGCATCCTGGATTTGTGTTTAAACTACAATAAAAAAAAAATGTGGGAAGTCTCAGTTTGTGCAAAGTCCAGTGCTCCTGTAATTTTAAGGCCTTTTTAAATTTCTGCAAGTGTGCTGTTTGTGGATTCCATAGCCTGTTCTTAGGGTCACTCAATATAAAGTATCTCAAGTGCCATATTTATCCATTAAGGCAGAGAAACAAACCGGTGGCTTATGGTTGAATCAGTCTTACATATTTATTTATTTTAATTTTTTAGAAGTTTATTTCTTTTGAGAAAGGAGGAGAGAGAAAACAAGCAGAAGAGGGACAGAGAGAGATGGGGACAGAGGATCCAAAGTAGGCTCTGTGCTGACAGCAGAGAGCCCAATGTGGGGCTCGAAACCACGAACTGTGAGATTACTACCTGAGCCGAAGTCAGACGCTTAACTGAGCGAGCCACTCAGATGCCCCATAGTCTTACATATTTAAGAGCTTTGTTCATTTAATATGTTTTAGTGTTTTTCTTTTGCTTATGTAAGACTTTGACTTAATAAGAATCCTAATCCAATATGATATATCTTACATTTATTCAAAAATTTTCTCACAATAGTACTGGAATTTTAATTTTATTTATAGTATTTTCTGCACTGAGTAATACAGTGCTTCTATATCCATAAATCTATTTATATATTCCTTTTTGATGTAAGGCGAACATTTACATTGTTTTACCCTGCCCCGCCCCCTGCTCAATAATTATTTCCATACCTTTCTATTTCTCCCTGACTTGAAATGTCTTCTTGGGGTGCCTGGATGGCTCAGTCGGTTGAGCGTCGGACTTCAGCTCAGGTCATGATATCATGGTTCATGAGTTTGAGCCCCGCATTGGGCTCTGTGCAGACAGCTCAGAGCCTGGAGCCTGCTTCAGATTCTGTGTCTCCCTCTCTCTCTGCTTCTTCCCCACTCACATTCTGTCTCTCTCTCCCTAAAAATAAATAAACATTAAAAAAAATTTAAGGGGCTCCTGGGTGGCTCAGTCGGTTAAGCGTCCGACTTCAGCTCAGGTCACGATCTCACGGTCCGTGAGTTCGAGCCCCGCGTCAGGCTCTGGGCTGATGGCTCGGAGCCTGGAGCCTGCTTCTGATTCTGTATCTCCCTCTCTCTCTGCCCCTCCCCAGTTCATGCTCTGTCTCTCTCTGTCCCAAAAATAAATAAACGTTAAAAAAAAATTTAAAAAAAATTTAAAAATGTCTTCTTTATTATGTAGTAGTTTCGTGTTTATGCTAAGTAATATCTATCAGATATGTGTTCCGTGATTTTTAGGCTTATTCTTTTATCACTACCAGTCTGTGACTTTAGACTTTAGACTACACTTTCATATATGGTAAGGATAGTCCTCATCCATTACTCTTCTCTATCGAAACACATTATTTACTCATATCTATCATTTCAAATAAAATTTTAACATTGTAAATATATACATAATACATACTTTTAATTATAAAAAATATTCAATGTGGAATTATATCAGGCAAAAAAGTAAAAAGCCCCCTTTTCAATCCCACACTAAAATCAAACATTCAACTCCATGAGTGTACTTCTAGATCTTTTATAATTATTTGCATATATGTGTTTTCAAAAGTTTGTTTTTACCTGAAGTGTACTAATATATACACATACTTTTTCAATACATACCTGTGGACATCCACATTTAGTAGGTACTGGGACACATCAGTCACCAAGGCAAGCAGAGATCACTGGGCTTGTGAAGCTTACATCCTAGTGGAGAAAAACACACAATTAACAACATAAGATTAAAATCATTTGGGGCACCTGGGTGGCTCAGTCAGTTAAGGGTCTGATTCTTGATTAAATCTAGGTCATGATCTCACAGTCGTGGGATCGAGCCCCACATTGGGCTTGCACTGGGTGTGGAGCCTGCTAAGATTCTCTCCCCCTCTACCTCCACCCCTCCCTGTCCTCTCTCTCTCTCTCTCTCAAAAAAAAAAATCATTTAATGTCTTAGAATATGGTAAATGCTATGGAAAAGCAGAGGAGAGTTAAGGAGTGAGAACTTCTTGTGTGTATAGTGATGAAGAGTGTTGCAACATTAAATAAAATGGTCAAGCAGCTCCACTGAGAGTATCATTTGAGTAAGACTTGTTGGGGGCATTCAAAAACTTGGTTTTCATGCTTAACATATCTTGAAGATTTTTCTTGTCAAGACACAAAGATCCCTTCATTCTTTCAACTGCTCTTTAATATCCTATAGCACTTTAATGCTTCTTTCTTGGAAATTAATGAAGTATAGAAGATTTTAAAAAACACAGTTTTTAACATTTATTTACTAGTCACAGAAACATGTAACTCAGATTAATAATATGCATTATGTTCTAACGGTATTGAAATATCTACAAATAATTTGCCAGGCATTAGGCATTAATCAGCATCTCAAAAAATTAAAAAACAAAAATAAATAAACAAAAAAATTAAAATGAGTATCATTCAGGCTATATCTTTAAACCCAATGCAATAAATTAAAAAACTGAACAATAAAATAATAGCCAACTAAATATATTCACATAGATATTTTTAAAAATCTATAACTGTTATAATTTGTTCTTGACACATAACTGTTATAATTCTTTGTTGGTTTCTAAGAACAATTTTGATGATCAAAATTCATATTAGAAACTCCTTTAAAATCAGTGAGCATACTGTTCATCAATTCCTATGAGATACAATAAAAGCAATTATTTGGAGTTAATTTTAGAAAAACCAAAACACTTATTTGAAAATGACATAGTTTAAAATAAAGTATTATACTCAAAGTCTATCAACAGAATAAGCAAAATTCAAGTAAAATAGAAGATTTTTTAAAGAAAAAATAATAAATTGAACAGTGTTCAAAATATATATATTGTGTTCAAAAAATATATATAAACATATATATATATATATATATATATATATATATATATATACTTATTTGAAAAGACCCATCCTAACTTACTTTGTAAGTCGCTTGAGGGAAAGAAGATAAGTAGATATAATTACAAATAAGGAGAAATTTTTTTTCAACAGAAAAGAATGGCATATGTATATGTAAAATAATACATATACTTTTAAAATGTAGAATCCAAAGTGCCTAGTTTCTATAAAAATATAAATTACTAACACTGAGTCAAGATGAGCAGATAATATTAACAGAACAATTCCAATAAAATAAGCAAAATACAGTCAAAGATATTTCCTTAAAAAAGGACATTAAAAAAGCCTCTAATTTTAATATGGCTAATTATAGTCCAATTTCCCACTTATTCTCTCAAATATGGAAACGAAACCAGAAAAATAAGAAACAAAAATGCAAAATCATTTTTGTTGTTTTTGCTCTTGTTGTTGTTGTTAAAACAAGCAAATTACTATATTCTTGAACAACAAAATAGGAGGAACAACAACAAAATTGGCTGCCCCAATCAGTAAACTTGTAACAGTAGTGGAGAAAGATGCAGGAAAAGAACGTCCATGATGTCAGAGCTCGGAAAATATGGTAAAACATGCTTTTCTATCCTAAGAGGTGCACTCCATTGCAAAAACATTAGTTTTTTTTTTTTTTTTTTTCTTTACAACAACAGGACCAGGCCCTACGGACTGTCAGCGGGAACTTTCATGGGGTTGGTTCTGAGGAGAAGGAGAAGAGAAAAGCTGCATGGAGAATTTTAACAGACAAACTGGATTCATTGGTAGCAGGATGTCGGTGGGGTAGGGGTTGTAAGGAAACTGCATTGTGATCAGCTCTGCAGAACTGATTTTGGCAGACTAGGGAGACGCAAAGCTGAAAGACATATCATTTTGCCTTTCTAGGCTGGAACATGACTCTGTCCGCTCTGTACGTATTCTGAAAAGAACTGATCCTGGATTTTTAGTCAAAATGAAAAAGATGAGTTAAAAAAATAGCTAGTGTAGTATTTATGCAAGATATTATTAAAAAAAAGCAGGAAGAGAACATAAAAAACAAAGGCAGATATGCAACACTCTGTAAAACAAAACTGTTTTTCATAGAACAGCAAAAGTTGTTACTAAATACATCATATGAAATTGAAATATGACTTAAAGCAACTGTTTTCATAAAACAAAAGCACAAAGAAGATCTACAAGAGTTTAGGAAAGACATGGAAAAAGTATCGAAAGAAATTCGAGCTTGCGGGGCTTAGAAAAGAAATAGATTATAAATAATAAGTAATCACACCAAACAAGATGAAATAGAAGCAGCACAAACATGCATACAAAAAGTAGACACTACTGAAATCACAATGAATAATACCAAATGATGCAGATGATGTGAGTGATACAAAGAAAGCAAATCAAATGGAAATGAGCAAGAGTTTAAAAGGGTTAGAGAGAAAATTATAATAAAAGAAAAAAAAAACATATCCCCTCAAAAACAACTGAAAGCATGAAACTGAAAATGCATTTTAAAATATAACTCAAGAAAATTTCCTTAAACCAAAGAAAACTTACAGTTGCATTTTAAAAGGACATATTAGATCTCAGAAAAGATCAACACAGATTAGGCCACACAGCATGTTTTATTATAGTTACTGGATTTGAAAGATAATGATAGGCTCACCAACCAGGAAAAAAGTTAAAGTCCTCCAGGAGAAAACATGAGGGCAGCCTCATTAGCTCCACGGTGACATAAAATGCTAGTTAGTAGAAACAATGACCATAACCTCTAAAGAAAAGAAAATGTGTTCCCTAAGGTTTCTACCCAGAAAAACTGTTATAAAATGCGATCAGAAAACTTTTGCTTATCACAGTGACAAAGATCAACAAGTCTGATAACATGGTATATGTGGGCAAGAGTGTAGGAACACAGGGGTTCTTATACATAGCAGGTGGGACAATCCAATGGTATAATTTCTAAGGAGAACAGTATGGCAAGATGTACTAAAATCATACATAGTACTCTTTGAATCAGCAACTCCACTTGATTTTTTCTTACAGAAATAATGCATAAAAGTGCAAGGATATAAGTACAAGAATTTTCATGTAATATTTTGGTTATAGAAAATGATTGGAAGCAAACTAAATCACTACCATTAGAGGAATATTTAAATGCATTATTACATACCAAAAAGAATACTTGGACAAGGTAAATGCATTTCCATTGTAAAAGGCCAGATGGCAACATTTTTGATCAAGGAATGGGCCTTTCTGTTTCCTGGCTGTGTAGTCAGACTCTTAAAGGTCATGATAATTGGGAAGAAAGCTACTGTAAGCATCTCCCTCCACTTTATTTTAAATGCCTTCCCTAAGCCCAGCTGTCTTTCCCTAGGCACCCTCATATTCTTTCTACCTTTTGACCATGAAAGCTCTATATTAAGAAAGACTATGATGAATTCATTCTCTTTAAAGCATAAATGACGCATAAAGTAATTGCATGACTGGGGGGGACTGCATGATTTGCTGTTTGAGAGAAGACACCATTTAAGCCAAAAGAATATGTAATTTCAGTCTCCATGTCAGCTTGCCTGTTGATGTAGTTCGTGGGTGGTGGTTGGGAATCTAGCCCTCTCCAATACTGTGCTCCGCTAGATTGTAATCCTGGCCTTGCCCAGAAAACACATATTTGCATACATTGGGAGAGAGAGTTTTCCTCTTTTTGAAGTTCCGTGAGGTTGTTCATCCTCTCCCTTGGGCATCTGTGTAGAGAGTTTGTTTATTTGTTTGTTTTATGTCCCCTCTGCCACATTAGTGTGCCATTGCTGCATTCAACAAATGGCTAGGGAATTCAATATAGATTTTTTTTAAGTTCAATATTTTATGTGCAAATCGTGTATAAGCATTCTCCTGAGCATTATGAAGAACATTGGAGATTTTGCCTAAGCTCTTTCCAGAGCTTAAGATTTACTGGTACCCTTCCCACCATATTCTCTCGAATGTCCTCCTTTACTTTCTCCATGCCTGCTTTTTCCTAAAAGACCAGCTACTTTTGTACCTCGTCCACAAAGCCTGTATTACCTCTCCAAACACAGGAATCTCTCTTCTCTGAACTCATAACCCTCATTGAATAGGTCTATAGTGTGATACTCTAGCAGACAGTAGTTTATGTGCCATCTGCCTCTCTGTTGTGACTGGTTGATGTTTCAAGGTTAGTATTTTATGAATATGCTTCTTTCATTACAATATGTTGTGTTCAAGAATTTTTTTTCATTGAAGTGATGTCATTCCACACACAAAAGTCTTATAAGCACTATCAGCACAATAATTAGCACATTTAATTCTTTTTAAACAATAGATAATTAACATAACTCAGTGCTTGCTAATAGGAAGCCACACTGTCCCATCATGCTCGCACTGAGAAATTACTAGCTTTGTGACACTTCATCAAGTTTTTCAAGACGGAGTAAAATGGGGAAATCTCACTTGTGCTTCCTTGCCAGAGAGGCAGGTGTTTCTGATTCCCAGAATAGAGTCTGCTCCATTCCTGTCATTGGTTGGGTGGTCCCTCCTCTCCTGACTGTTGTCTTTAGCAGCAGATTGGCTTCATTCACTGACTTTCAAAGTCCAGAAGGCATGTTCAGAAACCTTCTACTTCCTAAGGGGTGGATGGACTAGACCATATGTTTTGCTCTTAGTGTTATACTTCTCTCTTTTTTCCCCCCTTATGTCAAAGTCTTCCCCCTGTGGTTTTGTTGGCAAGAACAGTGGCTCTTCCATTCTCTCTCTCTCTCTCTCTTTTTTTTTTACCAACACCAAGACCACATTTCCAGTGACACCTGCTAGAATGCTATTCACTGGTTATGCATTTGAGATTTACTATTTTGTGTGTTGACTTGCCAACTAGATTTTAAGCATTTACCTGTAGCTAACACAACTTCGTATCCTCCCTCGGCCCTGCCCAAACTTTCAGCACCTACCACAGAGCTGTTGCTTGTCGATTAGTATCTATATTATCAAGAGATGACATGTAGTCCATGCTTTCAGGGAAGGGTAGGAAGAATGGCTCAAGTATTTTGTTACTGCTCTCCCGTAACTGTCTACCTTTCCACACTTAAGTTTTTAAAGTGATGTTGACAAATGTCATTTCTGGTAGCTGATCAACTTATGGTGAATGAACACAAGCATTCTGGGGAGAAAATATGCCAGGAAGCAGTCCAGATTCTTCTCCCCTCTGGACTCAGATCACTTGCAGAATTGGGCAGAGTTGTTATTTTATCTAACCTATCCCGAAAAGGAAGTTAAAGCTATTTTTACAATGTGTTTTACAATGTGTTTTACAAACACCCATTGATCTAGAACTCACATCCCTTTTACAAATCAAATCTGCTAGTAAATCATTCTCTCCTGACATGTCAAACAGGGTGATTTCCAAAATTCACATTAGTCATAATTTATCAGATAGGATCTATGTCTCAAAAGACTTTACTAGATCTGTATTTTGTAAAAACAATACACAGAAATGGCATGTTCTTTTAAATTTAGAAAAAAATTAAACCATGATTTCATTTTATAGATCAACAGGTCATTCTTAGTAAGTCAGTAACTTTTTTTTAATTGTTTTTGTTTTTTTGCTGTTAAGATGATTTAATACAAAACTCAGTTCATCTCTATGATTCCCAGGGCAAGTGGAAATCTCACTGGATTTGAAAATTATGGATGATTTTTTTCAGTTCATGGAAAATTTGGTAAAATAAGATTAAAATAAGATACACGGGAGTGAATTCTGTGCACAGTCCTGAAGCTTGTTTAATACTACATATATACAGCTCTCATTCTCAGAGGATAGCTTAGAAATGTAAGAAAGTGAGACCTACAAACCTCTTTTTAAAAGAATACTGTACCTGCCTTACAACTGTATCCTCCTGGAGGAAGATTATTTATTGAAATAATTGTAGAAGTTGACAATTTTTTTTCCCGAGAAAGTTAGAAAAGTTTCCTTTGTGTTTTATTCATAGAAGAGGCAGTCAGAGAAAAAGGTCTCCGTTGACCTAGATTTCCTGTTTTCCTGTATGCCAATAATTCAAAGAACCCAAATTTATGCATCTGACACCATCTCATCATAAATAACAATATCCCTGCATATATAGTATAGTGCTCTTCAAGATGTGCAAATCATTTCACACACATTTTCTCATTAATCCTCCCATGTTATTATCCCCAAATTTCAGGGATGTGGAAATTGAGATGGAGAGAAGTGGAGTTACTTACCCAAAAATATGTACTATGCTAAATAAAGAGCTTGGGAATGAATTTCCGGACTGCTCTTTGTACTAGATGTCAGTTCTGCCCTTCCTCACAGCATCATTGAAATGTTTTCCTGCATAAAGTACCACATGCTTTAAATAACTGAGGATATATTTTTAAGCCAATTAAATACCTATCTAATTTATTTACAGTAGCCACAATGTCTCATTTGGGAGATCAATACCTCACCAATACTGAGCCATGAAGCATAAATTCTTTTGGTTAAAAGCAAACTGCTTCCCTTATCGATTTATAGAACTTGGCTGTTAGCATCATGGCCCTGCCATCTTTCCCATTGGAATGAGCATGGATAATTTATTTTGCCAAGGGCAAGATTTATACACATGAACCATTTTTATTCCAATAATGAATGTCTTACTTTCCCTCAAATATACAGTGAAAAATTACTATGAAGTCATTACTCAGGTTCAGTTGCTGATGGGCCTGGGGATGAAGAAATAGTCCTTTCAAGTTTCTCTCTCTCTCTCTCTCTCTCTCTGTCTTGAAACCCTGTTCTCCCATAGGTATGGGAGATACACCTGTAAGCTCTTCTGAGGAGAAGCCTCATTGCAGCTTCTGAGGAGATGCCTTACTTAATCTCCATTTGACCCTATTATTTGGAGTAATTGGAAGGTTAGAAAGTACACTTTCTGGACTCCTTTGCAGCTAAGTGAATCACTTATATGCACTTGAATAAGATTCAGAAACCAGAAGTTTGGCATGGGCCATTTTCTTACAGATGTAGAGGTGACAGGTAAATTCTGACAGTTGTGAGGAATCAACATGACATAGTCATGGAATAGTCATCAGGGACAATGGTGTGAGGAGGCTGTGGTGGCCACAGTTACAAGACTGGCAGTAGTTGCTGTGTGTCATTTGGGTTTCATGTGTAGTGGTAGGACCTTAAAACTGAAAGTTCAAGAGCAGACCACCGACATCGATTCCTCCAGCCCTTCCAAAGATTTTGTAAGCATGTACTTCCCTGCATGAAATCACTTTCTGCTTGATATGCTTTTAGTGGTTTTGGAACCTGACTGAGGCTACAGTCGTTCTCCCACTTGTTTTAAGTGCTGAGGAACAAGATAATTGAGGGTTGGGTCACCACAGAGTGAAAGGTCAAGCATATTTGGGTCCAAATCCTGGTTTTAACAATTCGTAACTCTGAAACTTTGGTTCTATATTTTAATCTTAAAAGTGAATCTAAGAATACCAACTTTACAAGAGTTTTGTGAATATTATAAGTAATAAGATGTATAAATTACTGATTCAATCAGGCCAATTTGGTTTTAATAATAATTTAATTTAATAAATTATTAATAATTTAATTAATATTAAAAAAACCCTTTTACTAAAACTGGCTTAAATAATAAGGACATTTATCATCTCAAATAATTGCAAGTTAACATATATAATTCCTGGGGCTCCTCCTGCCCCAGGAATTATAGATGTTATGTAACTCAATAATATCAAAATGGTTCAGTGATGTAAATAGGCCAATGGTTGTTTTTTAGAGTCAAATTTTACTGAGCCACAATCATGCTACTCTGGTGATTTCTGCACTAGAGTGGCCAAGTTGAATAATTGCCATGGGAACCATGGGCTATCAGGTCAGCAAAGCTAAAGTATTTACTATTTGGCCCTTTGCAGAAAGTTCTTCACCCCTTAATATAAACAGTGACACTGTTGTCCTCAGCAGTAATTTCATCCCAAGGGTAGATCATTTCATGCCCACAAAATGGCTGCCAACAGTAAAGGGAGGGCGGGTAAGAGATTGACAGAAAAAAACTATCTCCTTCAGGCATAGCACTTTCTGTCCCTTAAGTTTAATTGGATCAAATTATGTGACAGTTACTCCTGGACCAGTAACTGTTGTTAGGAGACCTGGTGGGCATGAATTCATTTACATTAAACAGAATGCTACTTTGGAACTACTGATGGTCTGCTTATGTGAAAAATTTGCAGGCCTATAAGGAAGAGGAAATGTTTGTTCAGCAACACACATTATTTACCACAAGCACTTGACAAAGTACCTGAAAACATCATAAGTACTCAATATTTGTTCATCCCTTTGCCCAGCAATGCTGGGGCCTGCTCAGGTAGAGTAAAATGAGCACTGGGCTAGGAGTTGGGAGACATGGAATTTCATATTGACTCAAGCTAAGATTAGCTTGTGACCTTGGAGGAAAAAAAGCATTTAGCTTTAATCTTTTCACTGGTATATAAAGGGCTGTGGATTAGACAATAGCTAAGGACCATTCTGGGCATTAAATGAAAAGTATTCATTAAAGGACCTATAATTACATAATGCATTAAAGTTTTCAAGTTGATTTCCATATGCATTAGTAGGAAGTTTGTTGCAGTAATAGAAGGGAGAATATCCACAAGTTTTAAGATTAGAATGCATGTTTACTTTTTGATAGATGCACATCTTTACTGGGGCTTAATGTCAAGGAGAGGTGGGAGATGAACCCTCCTACAGAATAATTCATTCACTCATACAACACATATTATTCAATGTCTACTATGTGCCAGACTGAGTAAATAGAGAAGAGGCCCTGATCTCATAAAGTCTACATTCAAATGGGAGATGAAGAATAGTCAGTAACCACATTAAAACACACACACACACACACACACACACACACACACACACTCCAGATAGTGATAATATGCTATGAAAATGAGAAAGCAGTGAATATGATAATAAATGAGTGTGGCTGTTACCACATGTCAGGGGGTCAAGGTAGACTTCTTCGAGAGGCTGTTAAGATGTGAATAGGTAAAGCCAGAGGAAGAGCATGCCTTTCCTTTTTATATATTTTGCCTCATTTTTAGATTCTATTGATATGACTGTAATTTTCCATTTCTCTCCTAAAAATGTTCTCTGTTGGGAAGTTCTTACAAGTCTTCCCTTGGGAAAACCTTCTGTGTTGGAAGAAGGAAGGTTGGGGAAGGAAAATTTTTTAAAGAAATTTTTGATTTATTTCAGAATTCTAGAGCTATGTCTTCTGAGATTGAAAAATTCTTCTTCAATAATTAGAAAAGTTAAGCTCATGTTTTCTAATTTTGGAAATATATTTTAGGCAATAGAAACTGAAGCACCCAGAGACCTACAGCAATATCTTTCTATTCCAGTCACATTGCATGATGAGGCAGAGAGACAACACCTCAAATTTACCCACTCTTGGGTAACATAATTTCTCAAACTTCAGAAAAAAGGCACAAAATCCTTCAAGAGTCAGCAGAAGTGTCTTTCTTGGAGTCTAAACTGAAAATGGCTTCCTTCTGAGTAGACAATGCTTCACGTTATCTCCACCTCTCCCCCCACCCTCCAACAGGAATTGATGCTGAACTGCTAAATTGATCCTTGTTCACTAAAGCAAGGGTCTTATGTTACATATAGTGATCCCTCATTCATGCTTCCCACTCTTGTATCGCTAAAACCTTATTTCTACTTTTGAATATGTTTTTCAAAGCAGCTTAAAGCATTTAGACATTTGAATATATTTTTAAGTGACACTTACCAAAAAAAAAAAGTGTTAATCTGGGAAATACAAAAGCAATGTGGGAAAGAATAATTCTACTTCCAGGAAAAATGATGCAGTTAATGTTTGTAATGATTGGTTTGCAGGGATACTGTAAAAATCAGTTTTTTCTTATCTGTGGCTGAGTCCACATGGTGAAAAAGCAAATGATTAATTCAGTTAATTTGGTGACTCCCTTTCCTGCCCCAGAAAAAAAGTTATCCTGTTTTGTACTGCTACTCCCATGACAAAATTCTGAAAATATCACTTAATTCCTATTGTGTAAATGATTAAATTGGTTTGAGGTCATGAAAGCCAAAAAATGTTGAAGATAAAAATACACAAGATTAAATCGATTGGAAACCACATAAATACATATATGTATGTAAATAATAATAATAATAAGAAGAAGAAGAAGAAGAAGATATCTTGCATGTTTGCAATACACCAGACTCTACCACTATGCAAAGAATCATTCATGTAGATAAGTTCTTTAGAGATTCTAAATCCAGACCCTAAATAGTGCCCTCTCCACCTAGGTGACTTCAACAATCTCCATACTGGCTGGGGGAAAAGACAAAGAGATGGTAGGTAGATACGTCTGTAGAGAATGATTATAACTAACTCATTTTAGAGTTAAGAAAACAGAGGCTTAAAGAGATTCTAAGTAACTCCCCCAAAGTCACATAATTCATAAGTGAAGTTTCAAGCTCAAGTCTTCATAACACCAAGCTCCCTCCATTATAGTAGGATACCTGCACTGCTATGCTTTTGTATCTCCTATTATGTCTAGGACATATGAAACCCACACAATTATTTGCTGATTGAATGAAGTAATGGCAATACACACAAAATTTCAATGAAATCATTACATTGTCCTTTTGATTTCCAATCCTTAATTATTTTCACTCTAAGGGAGTTACAGTCTCGATTGGGTTTGGCTTGTTTTTCTAGTTTATTTATTTACTGTTTGTTTTTTGAAGGGCTGAATAATAAATATTTTAGGCTTTTCAGGCCATACATCTCTGTCATAACTCCCTGCCCTTGTAGTGCAAAAATAGTCATAGGTGATAGCAAATGAGTGGACATAGCTATGTTGCGATAAAGCTTTATTTATAAAAACAGGGCTGGCCTGTGGGTCTAGTTTGTTTGTCGTTGGTCTAGATATTA
Source organism: Panthera uncia (assembly GCF_023721935.1). Lineage (NCBI taxonomy): Eukaryota > Metazoa > Chordata > Mammalia > Carnivora > Felidae > Panthera > Panthera uncia. The sequence goes on from NW_026057585.1 coordinate 35,805,448, forward strand.
AAACTATTCCACTTCCTATTGAGTACTTTCTCCCAAGTATGATTCCTGTGGCTTGCAGCACTCATTTTCTGTATCCCGGTAGGCAGGGCTAACTTGGGTTTGGAATGGCCTTGTATATACCCTTCCTTGTATTTATGACTGTCCCTCTTATGGTCGCTAGTGAAAATTATGGGCAGTGATTACAAATTAATAACTACAAAGGACTGAAATTTGCTCTTAGGACCATTTACTTGGTGTTGTTCTTTTTAAGAAAGTATGGAATAGAAGTCCTTACCTTCATTTTAAAATAATGAACTTTTATTAAATTTTAATTTTCCAAGCTGGTCTGACTTCATTCATTCCTTAACATTTCCTTCATCAGAATCCCCTCTGCTACATCCAGCATCCAGGCTAGGATGACTTTAATTACTGGGCTTTTATATTTCTCTATATGACTAACTAGATAAGTATCACCCAGGCAACCAGTTCACATACCATCACCTTCTCTCTTGTCCGGAGCCTATCCTCAGAAGAAAAGAGGTACACCCAAAAGCCTTATTTGAAACTTTTAGAAAGGAAGCCAAGCATTTGGGAAGTCACTTTGGACTCTCTGGACAGCTTGAAACATAATCAAGGATAAGAAAGCACTAAGAATAGGAGTGAGAAAGGGAAGGTAACATATCGGTTGGGATACCCGGTATTTGGTAGCATTTTTACAGCCACAAAACATATTTAATATCTTATTTGGTTTGTCTCACTCAACCTTCTGAAGTTTGAAACCTGGCTATATTTTGAAAATATGTAGACTCAGAGAGAAAAAGTGAGATGTCAGTGTACTAGGTAAATGTTGGAGCTACAGCTCCTTTGATATCAAAATCCATGATATTATGGCATTTTATCCAGAATTTTAATATTAAACCAGGAATCATCACAAAGTCTATTACTAAAATTATATTTAATATATGTGTATTAATCCTAACTATACTGTATTTCTCAGTATTTGTTGAACAAATATATATTAACATATATATAATCTTTATTAATATATAATGGCCATGTATAGTCTTATATCTATGGAAAGATGATTTTCATTCTAACTCTAGGCACAAATGTGTTCTGCTCTATCAGTGATAATAATACCTTTCCCAGTGACCCTGCAACAGAATCTCCACAGGGCAGTGAATAGAAGGGTTCAGGTGGTATAAACATGGCAACACAAAGAACCTCTGTACTTCTGAGTCATAGAAAATACCTTTCAAATACTCTTTGGGTCAAAGATAGCAAATAAATGGTATTCATATTACTTCATTTCTTTTCCTGCTCATGGCCATTATTACACCTGATAGTTGCCATGGACTAAGAGAATGTTGCAAAATGAGTGCAATTTATTTGCTATCATGGACATTAATATTAGGGGAGTCTTAGATCAGCCATTTGCTAAGCATGTTGACAGCATTGTCATTCATCACAGAAGTGACCTCAGAATCCTTAACACAGAACTCTGGGCCTCCAAACCAATAAGTAAGATTTTACATCAGTTTAAAGCTGCTTGTCAACCCTGCTATAGATACCAAAGGTCAATTGTTTCATTATTGGGATGGGTTCTGGAAGTGATTCATTCTTGCAAACACATGATGAATGTGAGTTCTAGCCTATCTCTATGGTAAAATTTTGTTACACAGAGAGGGCATTCAATTTATATTAACTATGAGTTATACCAGGAGCTATACTTAATTCATTTGGACTTCATTTGTTCGTCTGCTTTTTGTATTTCACTCAGTATTTTTGACCAGACTGAAATAAAAACAACAACAATGAACTTCAGTATAATTTATTATGCTGGATATGGCATCTAGAGATAAAGGGAGAGTGAAATTGTTCCATTAATCTAATTAATGGCTCTTTCAAATTATTCCCTTATTGTTTGTAACCGATTTAATTTCATAAGCAGTATTTCTGTGAAAATGTATTTCTACATTTACTTTAGAATTATAAGGCATTTCTCAGAGATATTTTCTGTTTGTTACTTGTTTCATGTTTGGAGTTCAATTCTTTGTTTTTGCTTTCAGATCTGTTCTATTTTGATATAGTCACTAGAGATAAAGTTGAACACGGAGGGCAGCCTAGCAAAAATATGAAGTATCTTGATACTGAAGTCATATAGTTTAAAAACTTTATTTGAGATTTATGATTTCATACAGTTATACAATAAGCCCCCAACTTGAAAATTAGTTATTTTCTAAAAGTAGCCTAGTAAATTAGTTGTTTGACCACTGCAGTTAGATTTTTAGGCTAACTTCCAAAGTGTAATTAACATATAATATACCTTAAGGGTTTATAATGTAATATATGCAATAGAATGTCAACTCCAATTGGATAAACTAGTGTACTATTTATTTCAAACATGTATAGCTTAATAAGAAGCTTGATTACTAAAAATAGAAGGAAGATATAGTTGATATATTTTATAGAAATTCTGAAAGGGAAGTCAGAATATTTTTAGGAATTTTTGAAGATAAAGGCATTGGTTTTTTTCTAATTATATATAAATTACCTTTGAAACATGGCTTTCTTTTTATTTGAATTATTCTTGTATTTTCTGTTCAAATTGGGGCCATTTCTGGAATTTATAGAAGAAGAAACAGAAAAATGGAATAGAAATTTTAGTCAGGTAAGTGGGGAAGAGTTGAAAGGGAAAAGGAAGCAGTAAAGTTGGTTAAATATGGATGTAGGTTTGTCTCAGATGAAATCAACAAAGTTTTAAGTGATGAAAGTCAGAGAAGAAAGAAAAACATCTATGCATAACACCCTTAATTAGGAGGAAAGGGAATGCTGAGAGAAAGATAGGATTACTGTTCACAGTGCAGTTATGGTTGATATCATTGGCTTAGAAGGATACATGTCCCCAGTGAGTGATGAAGATGGCTCAGAGGACACAGACACTTTGGAAGACAGTTTGACAATTTTATCATAAAACTAAACATGTTCTTACTGGACGATCAGCAATTAACTCCTTGGTATTTACCTGAAGGAACTGAAAACTTATGTTCGCACAAAAATGTACATATGGTTGTTTGTAGCAGACTTATTCATAACTGTAGAAACGTGGAAGCAACCACAATGTTCTTCAGTAGGTGAATGGATAAATAAAGTGTGGTCCATCCACACAAAGAAATACTACTAAGTGCTAAAAGGAAATGAACTACTAAGTCATGAAAACACATGGAAGAAACCTAAGTGCATATTACTAAGTGAAAGAAGCCAATCTGGAAAAGCTACATATTATCTGATTCCAACTATAAGACATTCTTTAAAAGACAAAACTATGGAGAACTCCTGGCTAAACAAGAACAACGACAAAAACTATTATCTTATGGAGAAAAGACCAGTGGTTGTTAGGACTTGGAACATGGTGGTGGGGGTGGGGGGAGGATGAATAGGCAGTGTCCAGAAGATTTTTAGGAGAGTGAAAAAACTCTGGATGATATCAGAATGATGGATACATTTCTTTATACATTCGCCCAAACCCAAGGAATGAACACACCAAGAGTGAGCCCTAGTAATAACTATGGACTTTGGGTGATTATGATGTGTCAATGTAGTTATATCAGTTGTAACCAATGTACCACTCTGGTGCATTACATGGACAATGGGAAAGGCTACACACCTGTGGTGGCAGGGGTATACAGGAAATCTCTGTACCTTACCCCTAATTTTGCTCTACACCTTAAATTGCTTTTAAAAATAACCAAAGTCTTAATAAAAAGAAAAAACCTTACAGATAGTATCAAATAAGGGAAATAATCCATTATTAGTTGTTCACAGCTAAGGAATATTGAAGTTTCTGTAGTTCAAAAACAACAACAGCATAATGAATACATCAGTCTTCACTTTTGTGCCTCTATGAATGAGTTGGGGAATGGGTCACTTCATTCCCAGTAGGACCTTACAACAAGGAGTTTGCTGCCATATAGAAAAGTTAAATGGAACACACAATGAACTTCCAGGTTTGGTTGATTTCTGCAGTGTCGTCCGCGATGGTGTCTTCCTAGAAAACTGTTAACTTAACCAGAGTTTTCCTGGTGATGACCACCGCCGCTTAAAACCTTTCATCTTTTCCTCTAGATTGAAAAATCTCTTTTTTGTTCATGAATTTGTTATCTTTGGTGCAGTAAAAACTTACTGAGGTGCCCCTGAGTTGCCCCATGTTTTTTAGGAGGACCAACAATTATTTACCATGAGTGACTGCATCTTTCATATGTCATTAACAGAAAAATCTTCCTTGAAATATTAGAGACTTACATACAGCCCCATATTAGATTCATTCTCCATAGACTTTTATTGCCGCTAATGAGCTATTTGTGGATAATCTGATTAATTCAGGTAAATGTGTTATTAAACTGCTATTGATTATATTCATCTTCTTTCATACATTCCATGTTTCTTGAAAAAACATGTAAAGAGAGAGAGGATTTAAATGCCGAGATTCTTAAGAAGATATTGCCTATTTTTAAAATTCATTTTAGAAAGAATCTATACCTGTTGTCTGGGCACTCATGGCCCATCTTATAATAATCGCTTCCCTATTAGATGAAAAAAAAAGTGGCTAAAGTGTTTTGTTCATGTCTAATTATCTTAAGCCTGTTTTCTGGCTCTGAAGGCCTCACAGTGAAACATTCTTGACATGCAGAACACATCTTCCATATTATATTTTATTTAAAGAATTTCAGAATAGTCAAGAACACCAAGCTCTTGAGACAGATGATTTCTTCCACATTTTCTGGGCAGAGGCTTTCTTTAAAAAATGACAGATATAGCTATAACAAAATAAACTTCGGGATACTATACATTTTATATTAATTAAAAATTGCTAAGAATATGATTATCTTTCTAGCATATTGTAAATAAACATTCTAAAATGGTGTGGTAAAGGGAAAATTTTCTTAGATACAGTTAGAAGACACAGGAATTAGTTCTTATTTGTTAATTAAATAAATACTATCAGATACAAGTAGAGCCTGTATGTGCAAACTAAAATATGGATTGAGTGAACTATCAAGTACTGATCTAGAAGGGCTGAAGAAATGCTGGTGCTTCCACAATTTCTGTGGATAGGCAAAAGAATATACATGCCGACTGTGCAACTGATGGATAGTAATAGAATTCTCTCTGAATAACATTCAGATGAAAGAGTGTTATAGAGGGGAGATGACAGGACACTTGGGAACAGAAGCCAGCCCTAGATGCTGAAGCTTGTACAGTGGCTGGATAGGGCCATCAGTGTGGTGAGGATTAGCATTTTTTCCCCCTAAATTCCTTCTGCTGGACCCATTCTGTGAGCTATAGAACAGAGTAGGGCTTGACGAGACCCCACAGGGTCTCATTATTTGCTTGAAGACTTATAAGATTCCCTTCCTTCTTATTTAGCAAATTTGTGGAAAGAATTAACACATATTTCAAAAATATTTAGTTGAGTTTGGTTTAATAGCTCTTGAAAGATACTGATTTTTTCTTTAGTGAAAAAGAGAGTGTGTTCATTGTCCTCCTCATTCCATACTTTAATTAGTAGCCCAAAGAACCATACTATCATCACTGGGATTAATAATTCTAAAGCTCCATAACCCAAATCTTATGTAGATGGAATATTCTATATGTCAGCATAATGCCCTGGAACCAGCAAATCTTCTCTATGGCAATATGAATGCCACTGAACAAAGATAGTAAACCTTTGGAATATAGAGTCAACTACCTCATGTGATTTGAAAGATGCTAGAATGTTTCCCTTATTTCTCCTAAATCCTTTTCCCATCAGGTAACTGAGTTAAAAATTCTACTAAGTATAAATACCTTTAGTTTAAAATTTTGTTTTATATTTACATTGCCTCTTGATTTTGTGGAGAAATAATTATTTTTATTAGGTATACAATTATTATTGGCAGAAGTAATAATGATGATAAGAAAACATTAGAATCATTTATTGAGTGTTTGTGTGTCAGTCACTGGGCCCAGATTTCCATACACTTAAGTCTTTATAAAAGTAACTATAAAGAATGCTCCAATGGGGAAGTGTTCTTCTTATCCTTATTGCATAATTGGCAATATTACAGAATAGAGAGTTAATCCCCTTAGCCCAGGTCTTAGTCTAGTGATTGAAGGCAGAACATTTAGTCCCAGAGGCCTTTTTCTTGATCACTCTATAGCTTGTTTATTACCTTGTGTAATCATTTTTACATTGCTAAAGATAATGTCCTGTGAGAATATAAAAAGCTGAGAATGTAAGAATGTTCTTGCATTGGCTCATGCAGTTTTCTCTACCTTTGCTTTCTCTGTCAGTTGAAATCTTTTATAATCATCCTTCTAGATCAGTTCAAATGCTATAGGCTCCAAGAAATTTGCCTCAGCACCTCCCAGCTATTCCCATCCAATTTGTTGGAATTATTCCTTCCTCTTTGCCCTAGGAGCATATTATCTATGCCTAAATTACAGCACATCACATTGGGCTTATATGATTGTTTCTGTCCCATCCCTGAAATTGCCTATTTACTCAAGAGTATGAACTGTGTTTGTTATCTTTGAACCCCCAGACCTTAGCTCTTTTATCCATTGTACATATGCAATGAACAACTGTTGGCAGATTTTAATTTATTCCACAATACGGGGTGCAGGAAATATAATGTTTCTTCATTTCTTCTGAGTCACATCCACCTATAGGTGGAAAATCAGTGGGAGTGTGGAGGAGAAAGGAACACAGAAAGGGGAGCTGACAACAAGTGCGCTATATTCTGATTACTTCACATTTTTGTTAAGAGACAGACCAGAGAAAAGAAGTACTGTTAGTCTTGCTTCAGGAAGCAAATGACATACCCAAGAGGTTAAATGAGCAGATTTGGAAAGACTTTGGGCAGGGGACAGGGTTTCTCTAACCACAGTGCTCTTACTTGTTCTAAGATTTGGAGAGCAAATACCTGACGTTTAATAAGAAGTTTTGGGGCACCTGGTAGCTCAGTTGGTTGAGTGGCCAACCGGCTCAGGTCATGATCTCATGGTTCGTGAGTTCAAGCCCTGTGTCCAGCTCTGTGCTGACAGCTCAGAACCTGGAGCCTGTTTCGGATTCTGTGTCTCCTTCTCTCTCTGCCCCTCCCCTTCTCATGCTCTCTCTCCCTCTCTCTCTCAAAAGTAAATAATATTAAAAAAAATAATTTAAGATAAAAGTATTGGAGTTTGGCACATCCTAAAGGTTTGAACCGGGTAGACTTGGATTTCCTCACCAAATCTCAGAATATTTTAAAGTTTATATAAGTTTATGGATTCCTAACATATTCTTAATGGAAACAAATGAGAATTGAGGTACATACCTGACCTTTTGAAGTTAGTATGATAAACTCTGCCCTTCCCCAAAACTTTCCAGACTGTTCCTATAAAGATTAAAAATGTACAGAATAGTAGCATATTTATCTCTGAAAACGAAAAAGGCAAAAAAACAAAAAAAAGCACAGATTTCTTCTTAATGGAGATGAAAATTAAAAGCACATTCATTTATTTTTTTTAATTGATTTCTTACATGTATAATTTGCAATTTTAAGGAAGGGAGAGACTCAAAATTTGAATCATGGCAGATGTTTAATGGAGGCTTGTTGAATAAATAAATCAGTGAATAAATAAAAGAACTAAAGGAACTTCAGAGATAGGAAAGCAAGGTGACCCTGTGGTACCGTATAATATTCCTACTGACAAATCTTAACCAGTGACTACAGTACCAATTCAACCAATTCGCAGTTACCATTTTAGAGCAAACCAGTATAAAAGTACAAATGAGGGGGGACCTGGGTGGTTCAGTCGGTTGAGCATTCAACTCTTGATTTTGGTTCAGGTCATGATTCCAGGGTCATGGGATGGAGCCCCATGTGGGACTCCACACTGAGCATGGAGCCTGCTTGGGATTCTTTCACTCCCTCTCTCTCTGCCCCTCCCCCACTCACACTCCCTCTCTCTAAAATAAAAAAAAGTGCAAATGAGGTCATGTAAATCAGACGGAAAATTGATGCCTTATCGCCATTAATTTATTAATTTATTTTATCACTTTATCTACAGATGCATATTTATTTTACTTCCTTTATTTACAATTGTCTTTATTTATGTTTTCTTGCTCTGTCTCCTGGATTTATCTATTGACTTCAAGTGAAGCCCACTGTGGAATGGCCAATCCATTGGCTATTATGGCTGGTAGTGGTGCTGGTTGCAGCTCCCACTGGAATAGCAAATCGGGGTCAGAGTTCTCATTATCTGTGTGAGAGAATATTTTTTATGCTTAAATGCATACTGCCTGTATTTCACTGTCCACTGTCTTTTTCTCTAAATAAAATATTAAATCATCCTAAAACGTGAGATTTAAAAATGTTGGAAAGGCTATAGGATCCATGACTTTAGATTTGGTGGTTGCATATGGTATACATAAAGGTCTGCTTAATTACGAAGTAATTCCAAAGTACCAGTTGGACCATTTCTCTTGAAAGGAAACTTGAACTAAATGTCAAAAAGTCATCACTTACTGAATGTAAATTCCATGAGTACATCTCTGTGTGTGATACTCTTCTTTAAGAAATAAAATTCAAAAGAGAAACTCACCTTAGATGCAGAGGGTTCCTGAGGTCTCCCTTTGCTTTCTTTTTAGTTTACTCAGGCCCTGTGCCTTCTGGGTTCATTCCCAAGTTTGCTACATTTTGCTTTGCAGCATTAGCATCAATTCAATTCAGACTGGGGCATGTGGTCTATGTTTACAAAGTACGAATGCTTTCATTTGGGCTCCCAGTCTTTCTTTCTGACCTTCGTGCAGAAAGAGCCCCACTCTTTAAACAATAGAGTCATAGACAAACATCCATCTCCCCTCAGAAGTATTTCTTCATAGGCCAGACAGCAAAGAAGACATTAAATACCAAATCCAAGGTTGCTTTTCCAGACAAAGGGTAAAGCCAGAATCGTGAATCTACAGTCTGTTCATACCCTCAGACAAATGGGGTTACCTTTTGAGAGGATAGTGATTCCTAAAAATTTTGGTTAAGAAGCAAGAGCACCTATGAAGAAAAAACAGACTAATCAACAAGTAAATGTTGAATTTTTCATAGGCTCTAGGTGATCATTATCATAATGGACATTAAAAGACAAATACATCTATCAGCCCATTAAAATCAATGTTATTATCCAAATGGATTCACAAACATTAAATACATCTTCCCATAAAACATAAATAAAGTATTCTGGTTCTGACCTTTTTGAAGGTCTGTGTGAAGCAGAAGAAATGTTCATTAATGTTGCTGGCTCACATCCAGGTCTGAGCCAAGAGAAGTTGGTTTATTTATAAACAAAAGTCCCAATAACTTGCCTTTGCAGAATCACAAATTCCTACCATGAATCATTCTGTATTGTCTGATATATTTTCTAAATTTAGGGTGCAATTCATTATCTAAATCCTTGCACGTTTCAAGACTTTCGCCCTTTGTTCTTCAATGTGTAAAAATAAAATAAAAAGTCCCTAAATCTACAGCACAATGTAACACAATAAAAAGCTCTTTGTTTTAGAAAATTACATGTCAGTACTGTGTAATCTATGGCACCAATTAACCACCAATGATAATTATAAGTTTTTAAAAGCTAGCAAATTTGTTGCTATATCTTGGAGATGATGTTGATTTTTTTTCATATTCTTTTGAGATTTTCCCCTTACTTCATTTCATAAGGCCCCCCCTTTTAAGAGCACAAAGCTATTTATAACAATAAATGTTTTAGGAACTGGCAAACTGTGAATTCCTAGATGGAATGGCATAATGGCCCCTCAAGGAGGGAATGGACTTTATTCTTGGTGAGCTCCAAATACACAAAAATAAAGGGCTTGCCAGTTGCCAGTGGGAAGTGAACATAATTATGACTTCACAGCTGCTTCTCCTAAAGAAAAAGGCGAGAGAGAGAAAAAAAGGAAGACTCATGCTTTTTTTTGTACTGCATCTAAAAAGAATATGCACAGAGGGAATATATTTATGCCAGATATAAGAAGCCATAATCAAAGTAATACTGTACTACCAAATTCATGCCAAGAAATTCAAAGATAAGAGATATGCATGTACATTACTCTAGTAATTAGAGCAAAGTATGGAAAATTGAGGTCCCCAAATACGTTCCCACTTGCTTGTTTTTTCCTGACGTAAGTGGAGTGGTCTTTCAGCAAAATTGTCATCATCTGCTTTCCTCATCTGACTTTTGCAAAGTGACCTGTTCAGAGAAGAGTTCAAAACTCGATGTGTGGTCTTAAGGAAGGACATTTGGAAAGTTTTAGTTGGGATCTTGGAAATTAAACTTTATGAGTGATATAAGATAGTCAAGGTTACTATTCATACCTGCCAGGACTGATCTATTGTTTAATCTAGAACCGTTGTTGGCAAATTTTTCTGTAAATGGTTAGATTGTAAATATCGTAGACTTTGAAGGCCATAGAGTCTCTGTCCCAGCTACTCAAGCTTGGCAGTTGTAGCATGAAAGCAGCCATAGACAAAATGCAAATGAATAAGGGAGGAGGTTGTATTCCAATAACACTTTGTTTATAAAAACAGGCAGCAGTTAGATTTGACCACAGGGCCATAGTTTGCAGACCCCTGAGCTAGACCCCCTCAACAGTGTTATTTATTTAATGCCATTAGGGATTTTAAGAATCATTTTTAAATGTGAGTAATTTCCTTGAAGTTTTTTTGTCAGTTAGCAGTGTTTTATCAAAAACACTGCAAAAATACTTTGGTTACTTGCTTACAAAAGCATTGTATCAAGCAACTGCATTCAGGAACTTATATTAAACCCCAAACTCTAAATATTTTTTTATCTTCATTGGTCTCTAGCAGATGTAACAAATAAAAGGAAAGGATGAACAGTGAACCTGATTTCTGTATAGACAGTTTGGGGCAGGGGAAAAGGAGGTGCTGGATGAGTTGCAGTTAATTGTGAATCTTCTTGAGAACACCTCATGGAAAAATAATCTCTTTAATCTGCCTACTACATTCATAGGCTAACTCAGCCTTGTGAAGAAATGTCAAATTCTTTGAGTGATAACTGTGAGTCCAGAGTGATGTCTTTCCCCGGTTCTTCAAGTAATCTGCTATTGACCTCTATACGCCACTTAACTTGTATTTGATCTATTTCCCAATTTATAGAATAAAGGAGAATAAAGAGATGTCTGTAGAGTGGTTTGAAAGCCTGAGTGAAAGGCTCTCTAAAACAGGATGGCTGGGCTTCAAAGAGTCAGGAGGACACTTTGGTTATTGAGAATACATTCTAAATCATGTAAGTGGACACAATAGTAATCTTGTGAATGTCATATTACTCAGCAGTATTCCAGAGGGTCAAATACATAAGGATGACATAAATGTTTAATATTCAAGTTAAACCTTTTAATTAAAATAGATATGAGAAAAATAGATAGCAGGAATGAGTTTTGAATTGAAAGTTGTTATTTCATGATGTCAGCAGAGACATAAATTCACCTAGCCACTTTTCAAAAGTTCTTTTATATACAACTTAGACTCTGGGTTTTTGAAACTGTGTTTTATTTACTTTTTTTTCTTACTCTCTTTTCCTTCATATTTTCCTCTTTTCTTTGGGAGATAACTACCATGAACATTTTTAGTAGTCCTGATAATGCCATAAAAGTTGATTATCATAGAAGCAGCAGAAGTAGTGGAATTGTACTGAACTCAGTATCAGAATACTGATCTGTCATTTTCTTTCTTGAACCTTTAGTTTCCCTATCAATAAGAGAGATAATAAGAAGCTTACAAGAAAGAGTTCTTTCAGAGGGTTAAACAGGGTACTGAATGAAGAAGTACTTAACAGTTACAGGTGTTTAGTAGTCAAGACTTGAATTTGAGTTTGAATGAAAGATGCTGTTCGAGATGCACAGACTTAGTTAATTTCTCCAATAGGAAAAAAGAGAAGGAACAAATAATTGCAGTTTTCCTAAGAAAGGAAGTGTTGGTATGAGGGCACAATTTTCATTGTGTCTTAAAGTTCTCATGGATGGCAAGGTATTTAACATCCCTTGTCTTCATCCCAAACTGCCAAGAGCACTCTGCCTGTCATGGTAAAGACAAAGAATGACCTTTTATGTGTCTAAATACCCTAAAGGGTGAATACCAAACCTGGGTGATAATATAAAGCATCTGTGAATTCAAAGAACACTGCATTATTTGGGCACGAAAAAACGTTACAGATAACACTTGTGAATATACCAGCATACCTGGACCTTTTTCTTTAATAACCAGGGAGGGATCTGCTTAGAAGTAGAGCAGACGTGAAAATGGAAAATTTCATAAATTAAAATAAATACTCAAAAATAACTGTAATGATTGAAAGAACACAAACACACCCACACTCACACCCACCCAACATGGTTCAGTAATGTAGAACCATGGCGAAATGGTCACATGTCCCTGTATCACCCCAGTGACACAAAAATGGAATGGCTCAGGGCAGGTTAGGGCAGTCAGAGTTGGTGACAGGTCATCAGAGTTAGTAAGACTTGCATTTGTTGGTTGGCTTTAGGTCACTTTCCATACACATGAGGGAAGCGAGGGAGACTGTGAGGCAGCAACCAAAGGAAGTTCCTTTAACCTATGCTTAGTATGTTGTTCATCAAGGAGAAGAAAGGAAGAGGAGACATTCAGACTTAGAAGATTTATTTAATCATCTGATCCAATGTTGGGGCAGTACTGAGTTTTTTGTTCCCACTTTAATATATGGCAAAAATAAGAAAGTGAGGCAAGGTGGTTTTAATGTTCATAATTAACTCAGGGTGGATACAGGGGAAGCTTATGCTAAATAATTTATGAAATAAACTTTTCTCTCCCCTGACTATTTTGATTTTACTGTGAATAAGGCGAGAATTTCTTCTGAGAGTCTATTTGGGTTGCCTTCAAACAGAAATACAGAACTGATCAATCTGGTGAAAAGTATTCTAGCTGCCTGTGCTATCAGTACCCATTCATTGGGGTCTTTGTATGTCTAGTTATTATTTTATATACTTAGTTCCATTCTTCACAATATATCCATAGGGTTGGTACTGTCATTGTCTCCATTTTCAGATGAAGATACAGAACTTGGAAAGTCCTATATCTTACTTGAGATCACATAGTCAATAAGAGAAAGAACCTGGAATCAGAATCAGAGCTGATTGATGAGGAAGTCATACCCCATTTGGTGGGAGCATATGGCAGGGGTGATATGAATGGCAAAGCAGAGGAGTGATTCCAAATAGATCTAATAGTGCCCACACTACTCCTTGGGATCCAGGATGCAGAGCCCTGGAGAAGTCCGCAGTTCCTAGATTGTGTAGATGCCCAGATCCAGTGCTTATCTGTTTAGTTTGATTAAAACCCTGCATTACCCCTAAGGGGAATGTGAGTCTATACCACCCACAGTGAGACAAAGTAAATCAGCAGATGAGAGGATTATCTGCATGGCCCTTTAAAGAAACTCCCCTGTCCCCCAGCCTGTCATACTCTATCTGCAGGAAGAGTCTTTCAAAGGAAGAGCTCAAAGTATACAGGGTGGTCATGAATTTCCCCTTGACTCACAGGTAAAAGAAATTTGACTCTTAGTCACCAGGAAACAGGAAGTTTCCCCCATGGTCTTTTGATCTTTTGTTGCTCTGAGGAGGCCCACATATCATTGCTCTGCCACTTCAGGCCATTAAACCCATTTGCTCCTTTATATATCTGCTAAACATAGACACTGAAGTGAAGAAATACAGCCTAAATAAAGATACCAATAACAGCCTGCAGGAAGTATTAAAAACAATTCTGTAGAAGGTTAGGAGCCATGCTTTTTCCACTGTGAGCTTTAAAGATTCTCTTTTTGATCAGCCACAAGGTCACTTCACTACGGGTACAAAATCAGAAATGTTGAGGACCCGTTGAGTACTGAATTTTCACAGTGGATCAGTTAGAGGCTATTAAGCAGAGAATGCTCAAGTCATAATATACTGAGAAGGCAGGAAACTTCCTCCTGCCTCCATGTCCTAGCAGGGCCACTTACAACAGCAACCTCTTTCTGTGTCTTATCTCTTGGTTCTACAGGCTGTGCTTGAGTCTCTAAGAGGAAGGACCTATGGAAAAGCCACGAGTTTGGAAGTCTCCCAAACAGACCAGGACTACAGACACAAGAAGTTCTTCTCCAAAAGCAGGTGATGATGGACCCTGACACATTGTCAAATTACTCATCAATCAGGGCTTTGGGGAGGCAATAGGGCATAGTGGTTAAGCTCAAGTATTTTGGAGACAAACAGAGCTGGATTTGATTCCTGATACTGCATGGACTGATTATGTGACTATGGGAGAACCACTTTATCTCTATAAGGTACAGTCCTAGTTTTGGAATTTGTATTTGTACTCCCTATATAGGATTGCTAAGAGACTTAAATACTTAATGCAATGTCTGGCCCATAGTGGTGTTTCATTCATGGAGGTTATCCTTATGGAGCAGCTTATTGTGTTCATATTACTGTTTGGAGCACTGGAGCAAATATAGACGTAAAAAGCACACGTTAGGCCCTCAGAATGAGTACAGTCTAGATCGATTCACAAGAAAAATCCATTTGCAGAAAAATTAAATAATGTTAAGTAGTATACAAAAAAAAATGTTAACTGTGTAGCATAAGTGATGTGTTTGATCCATTTACTTATTCATAAAACACACAGTGAGTACTTCCTATGTGGAAACACTGTGCTAAACACAGATTTAGGTAATGGAGCTTAATCTCCATAGTTAGCCCTCTATTTACTATGGAATAACTGAGCTTAGAGACAAAAAGGAACACACTCAATGTTTCACAAATTGTAAGTTGCAAGGCTGATACTTGAATCCAGGCTGGTGTGACCTCAAAGCTCATGATCTTGTAGAACTGTTGTCAAGGGCACACAGTCTAGAACCAGAGCACCTGGCTTCACATATGGACTCTGCTGCTCATTAGTTCTGTGATGGCAGGCAAGTTATATAACTTCTCTGAACTAGAGATTCCTCATCTGGAAAATGAAGATGTTAATATTTACTTCATGTCTTTGTGTGTGTGTGTGTGTGTGTGTGTGTGTGTGTGTGTGTGTGTTTTGAGGACTAACTGAGTTAATACATTCAAAATCTTATCTCATGGGGCGCCTGGGTGGCTCAGTCGGTTAAGCATCTGACTTCAGCTCGGGTCGTGATGTCACCGTTCATGAGTTTGAGCCCTGCATCATGTGAGCTTGAGCCTGACTTTGGGTGAGCTCGATCCCCCCTTTGGGTGAGCCCCACTTCTATCTCCCTCTCTCTCTTTTGCTTTCTCTGCCCCTTGTGGGATTCTTCTCTCTCTCTCTCTCTCTCCCCCTCTCTCTGCCCCTTGCTCACTTGCACCCTCTCTCTCTCTCAAAGAAGAAAAATAAAAAAAAAACAACACCTTTAAAAAATAGTAAAAAATAATAAAAACTTATCTCAGTGTCTAGCATACTATAAAGACATATAAGGTCTATTGTTATTTAAATAGGGAGCACTATGAGTATTTCTATCTTAACTGAGTTATGACATGTGTATAGAACAATATAATAAGCACTATGCTATTATTATCATTATTATTATTACCCAATAGGTTATACTACACTCAAATAGTGTGCCTGCCTTCAATCAAAATTATCATTCCCTACTCTTAAACCTCCATACTCCCTCACTCTGTTAAGTGGTATTATAATACCCCTCATGATACTATTTGAAAAAATTGATGTCTTTGTTGACTTTGACAGATAATCACAGAAATTCTAGGATTAGAACATACCTTGGTTTAATTTCTAAATCATAATGAAAATTAATGCATGATTACATGTCAGTGATTATAGCATATAGTACATCCTCAATAAAAATTGGTTATTGTTAGTATGATGAGTTCATTTACTTTCCTTTAACACATCACAGTCTGTGAGTCCTGTCACTTTTCCTTTAAAACATTTTTCATATCATTCTTTCTTACAAATCTCCTTACAAATCTTTGGGCTTCCCTCTAGGTACAATCCACGTTGCATACCATTGTTAGTGCCTTCAATACTTGAGTTAGACTAATACTACCCTTGGCAGTTTCCTATTTCCTATGATGTCAGACATTCTGCCTGATGGCCAAGGTCTTCTTTAATCCAGCTCAATTTTGTCTGACTTATTTTACTTCTCACACAGCCCATTCAAAGGAGTCCCTCATTATAGTCCTGTCTTATGTTGACTTTGCACTGTATTCAATGCTTTCTCGTTCCAACCTGGGGGCCCTCCGTTTCACTTTCTGCTGACTCAAATCTGCGTATCCTTTAAGGCCAAGATCATGTACTACCTCTCCCTTGAAGCATGCCTTGACTATATCTTTCCCTATCAACCTTTCCCTTTCTGAACTCCTATAGCCTTGACTCCTCTTGCCTACCACATTACATGATGAAGGGTGACATTATAAAGAGGTTAATTTAAGCACACAGTCTCTTGACTCCTATTATCTGAGTTCCAAACTTGGCTCAACCTCACCCTAGCTATGGCATCTTGGGCCTCAGTTTCTTCATCTATTAAGAGGACATAAGAAGACAACCTGTCTCAGGATGTCCACTCTCACCACTGTTATTTAACAGAGTGTTGAAAATGGGCTCCTGGGTGGCTTAGTCGGCTGAGCGTCCAACTTTGACTCAGGTCATGATCTCACGGTTCGTGAGTTTGAGCCCTGTGTTGGGTTCCGTGCTGACAGCTCAGAGCTTGGAGCCTGCTTCGGATTCTGTGTCTCCCCGTCTCTGTGCCCCTCCAGCCCCCACTCTCTCTCTCAAAAATGAATAAACTTCCAAAAACTAAAAATAAAAAAAACCCTCACCACCTGTTTGAATGAATTAATTAAATTATTTTCTTTTATTTCCACTCAGCTTTATAATGTCCATGTTTATTTTTTATTAGTTTTTTAAAATGTCCATGTTTAGACACAATATGCAGACAGGGCAAGAAATTTGATACTCTGACGAAGACTTATATTTATGTTTACTGTTAGCGTGGTGCTAGAGTCCTTAGTGTCATAGCATGCACAGTCAGAAGGTCTAAATGCTCTCATCTTATTCTGGGTTTATCCCTCGCCCACGGATCCTTGTTGCTGCCCACCCCTTATTCGATCATTGGAGAAAGGAAGAGAGTGGTGTTAGATTTCAGATTACTGCAGATGAAATGCACAAAGACAAACCCAGGCTTTCCCATTTGGAGTATAGAGAATGCTATGGGGGAACTCTTTTAAGTTGAAGTCATTTTCCATTTAGAAAGCATAGAGGGGTCAGTGGTTTAGAATCCAGAAGAACAATAGACAGGAAAGGTGCTCTCCCTGCACATAGAATTAAGGACTATCTTGCAAGGCCTTCTAATGTAGTCAGAGCTTCAAAGAGGTTATCAGGCCTTTCTCCTTAACTGCCTGCTTTACTTTCTTGTGGCAGTACTTGTGCTCTTCTGATTTTTTTTGACTTAAAAAAATATTTTCCCTATCATTCTCTTTTTTCTTTTCTAATCCTATTTCTTTTTCTCTTTAATGGTCAGGCTTTGTTGCCGACCCCAGTGTACCCTTTTCAAGGGCACTTAGCAGAGCGATTGTCTCAGACTTGGGTTTTCTCCATTCTCTGACCAGTAATAGAAGGACAGAGGCTAGCTTTCCAAGTAAAATCATCTCTTCACTGAAGCTTTGTTCTGCTGCCTTGGGCCTTTCCTCTCTGATTCACTGGCCTTGATCTTGAGCAACTTTTTCCATTTCTCTTCTTTCTGTTACTTCCCAATTTCTAGAATGAGTAAATTAGACATATTATTTCTGGTTTCTCATTTCTTATAAATTATTTAACACATGCTACTAAATTTGGGGGGAAATATGGGAAGACAGAAAAATCAAACCAATGCTAATCTTCATATCTAGGCTCCTGCTCTAGTTTGGTGGTCACAGCCCCAGGCCTGCACTTCTCCTAAACCACCTCCAAGATTAGCCAAACATCCAGGGCTACTGGAATCAGACTAGCTGGTGGAGGAACTGGTCCTATCTTCTCAACAGTCCCCTCCCTTTTGGGACCTGGAAGCAGTTTTGGAGGGCTGTGAAAAGGGGCTCATCAAAATTCAAGGGTGTACTCACTCTATTACCATTTAAGGGAGCCCTGTGCCTCCACGATTCAGTGCCTACTTCTCCCTGCTTCTTCAGTCCTGCAGCAGGCCTAACAACCTTGGCCCACCATACACCCCTTCCTTTCAACATTTATTACCTCCACCTTAATTTAAGTCCTCACTATTTCTTGACTCAAGTATTCTAATACTTGTATTAGTTTCCTCAAGCTACTGTGAAAATATTACCACAAGCTAGGTGCTTAAAACAACAGAAATTTATCCTCTCATAGTTTTGGAGGTTAGAAGTCAGAAATCACAGAGTTGTCAGGGCCATGTTTTTGCTAAAGGCTCTAGGGAAGAATCTATTCCAAGCCTTTTCCTTTATTAAAATTAAAAAAAATTTTTTTTTAAATTTATTATTGAGTGCAAGTGGCGGAGGGGCAGAAAAGAAAGAGGGAGACAGTGGATCCAAAGCTGGCTCCAGGCCGACAGCAGCGAGCCCCAGCCTGATGTAGGGCTTGAAGTCACAAACTGTGAGATCATGACCTGAGCTGAAGTTGGATGCTCAACCAACTGAGCCACCCAGGAACCCCAAACCTTTTTCTTAGCTTCTGGTGTTGGCGACAATCCTTGGCTTTCCTTGGCTTACAGCTGTATAACTTTAGTCTCTGCCTCGGTGGTCACCTGGCATCCCTGTGTCTCAATTTTGTTTGTTTCTTATGAGGACAACAGTCATATTGGATCAGGGCCCACTCTAATGACCCCATCTTAATTTAATTACATCTGCAAATACTCTATTTCCAAATAAGGTTATATTCACAGGTACTGGAGGTTAGAATTTAAACACATCTTTGGGGGGGCATAATTCAACTCATAATAATCAATGCCCTAATGGATCTCCCTGTCACCAGTGTTTCCTTCTTCTATTCCAATCTCCTTGTATATAATTAGCTTTCTAAAACATGTATTACATTATTCACACTTGAAAAAAAAATCTGTTCACTCTCTACTTCTTTCAAATAAAACCTTCAGAATTGCATTTCAGGACCTTCTCATGTGAGATTCCATGTTTCTTTCAGGCATATTCTTTCATTCTCTCTATCATAGACCCCATGGGCTTACCACTATGACTGTTGAAACATTCGAGCCCTTGTATATTTTCTAGCTTTTGCTCACCCAAGTCCTATTCCCTTCTTAAATTAATCAATGCATTCTAGGTTTATTTATAACCCTTTGTTATGCTGCTACTAAAGGATTTGTCACATTGTTCCATTATCTTATTCACCCTGAATTTCCCACTGCCTGGTACCTATTATCTATAAATAAACGATGCTGAGTAAACAATTTCAGAGAGGAATAAACTATTTGGTAATTAATGTTGCAAATCTTTTTTTTTTAATTCTTGTGCTCTTTTTGAGTTCCAGAAAAATTGACAGTAATTTGTCAATATAAATATCTCATTCAGATATTTTTAGTATAGTAGATAAGGATGCAGGTTTTGAAACCAACTTGCTTCAATTAGAAGGTATTGATTACGAGTCCTTTACGTAACCTCCCTAACCTTCAATTTTTTCATCTGTTAAATGACAATGAGTTCCTAATTTATAGAGTTGTGAAGATAAAATATACAAAATCCCTAGAGCCATGACTGATACAAATTAAATAGTTAATTTTCTTAGGCTATCATCTTTATAACTATTCTTACTGTTATTCTTATTAGTCATCACTTGTGGAATGAGGATTATATAATGTGTGGCTCAGGTTTAGTAAATGACCCTCTTTTCCCACCAGAGATCAGAACCAAAGGCAGATATAGTCATCAGGCAGATGAAAGTTAAACTTCAAGCCTTATTTCTGATAAGCTTGTTGGAGAACATAGCTTAGATGTTTGGCAATAAAGGGCCTCCCCATACTCCAGCCCAGTATTGATCCTTTCCACCCAGTCTCAGACACAGCTGAGAATATGGAGCTCTCTGCAGACTGAGTGCCAAAAGAAGAGAGCCATGTATGCCTAATTCCTTCCAAATGCCCTAGTCAGACAATATCACTTCCTCTGCCCCCTTGTGTTCTTCCCCACCACTTTTTCAGCATTTGAGTGAGAGTGAAGAGAGGCCAAGGGAGATTTTTCATACAGAAGTAAGAGAAAAAGGGAGGGAAATATTTCCCCCGACATATTACAGACCTCCTCACTTCATATGTGTTACAAATATTATATCTAATCTTTAAAATGAATCTGTGATGTAAGTGTAATTATCACCTTCATTCTAAAGATGAAGAATCTGTGGCCCTGAAAAGTTAATTAACTTACCTAAAGTAATCTAACAGCAGGTAGGAGAAGCATGAATTGAATCCAAAGTCCTCTGTGATGGTATGTCACCTCCTCTCTCCCCAACACAAATTATAATATTATATCCATATAGATGAAGGAATTTTATTTCTTTTAATTTTTAAATTTAGAACTTTATAATCACAACAAAAAGTATTGCTTAAAAATCAGCCCTATACTCTATAAAGTATATGTAGGTATATGAAAATATATGCAAAGATATACAATATCTATAGGGAATATTCAATGTGATCCTTTTAGCTTGCATGTCAGCATAGTTAAATTGGAAAAACCATAGCCCTTTGTGGCCATGGGAAATGTTTTTCTCCTAAATCCTCTTTCAATATTCTGCTTCATATTATTTATTGGTTCTTACTGTGTTTCATAATATTCTCTACTCTATGGCAGTTTCTATTGGATCACTTCTTTGCAGAAAAACCTTTGGGTCATTTGCCCAGTTTTCACTTAAGAATATTGTTAAAATGTCGATACTACCCAAAGCAATCTAAATATTCAATGCAACCCCTATCAAAATAACACCAGAATTCTTCACAGAGCTAGAACAAATAATCCTAAAATTTGTATGGAAACAGAAAAGACCCCAAATAGCCAAAGCAATCTTGAAAAAGAAAACCAAAGCAGGAGGCATCACAATCCCAGACGTCAAGCTAGACTACAAAGCTATAACCGTCAAGACAGTATGGTACTGGCACAAGAACAGACACTCAGATCAATGGAACAGAATAGAGAACCCAGAAATGGACCCACAAACGTATAGCCAACTAATCTTTGACAAAGCAGGAAAGAATATCCAATGGAATAAAGACAGTCTCTTCAGCAAGTGATGCTGGGAAAACTGGACGGCGACATGCAGAAGAATGAACCTGGACCACTTTATTATGCCATACACAAAAATAAACTCAAAGTGGATGAAAGACCCAAATGTAAGACAGGAAGCCATCAAAATCCTCAAGGAGAAAGCAGGCAAAAACCTCTTGGATCTTGGCCGCAGCAACTTCTTACTCAACATGTCTCTGGAGGCAAGGGAAACAAAAGCAGAAATGAACTCCTGGGACCTCATCAAAATAAAAACCTTCTGCACAGCGAGGGAAACAATCAGCAAAACTAAAAGGCAACCAACAGAATGGGAGAAGATATTTTCAAATGACATATCAGATAAAGGATTAGTATCCAAAATCTACAAAGAACTTATCAAACTCAACACCCAAAAAACAAATAATCCAGTGAAGAAATGGGCAAAAGACATGAACAGACACTTCTCCAAAGAAGACATCCAGATGGCCAACCAACACATGAAAAAATGCTCAACGTCACTCATCATCAGGGAAATACAAATCAAAACCATAATGAGATACCACCTGACACCTGTCAGAATGGCTCACATTGACAACTCAGGCAACAACAGATGTTGGCGAGGATACGGAGAAAGAGGATCTCTTGCATTGTTGGTGGGAATGCAAGCTGGTGCAGCCACTCTGGAAAGCAGTATGGAGGTTCCTCAAAAACTAAAAATAGAACTACCCTATGACCCAGCAATTGCACTACTAGGCATTTATCCACGGGATACAGGTGTGCTGTTTCCAAGGGGCACATGCACCCCAATGTTTATAGCAGCACTATCAACAATAGCCAAAGTATGGAAAGAGCCGACATGTCCCTCGATGGATGAATGGATAAAGAAGATTTGGTATATATATATATATATACAATGGAGTATTACTCGGCAATCAAAAAGAATGAAATCTTGCCATTCGCAACTACATGGATGGAACTGGAGGGTATTATGCTAAGTGAAATTAGTCAGAGAAAGACGAAAATCATATGACTTCACTCATAGGAGGACTTTAAGAGACAAAACAGACGAACATAAGGGAAGGGAAACAAAAATAATATAAAAACAGGGAGTGGGACAAGACAGAAGAGATTCATAAATATAGAGAACAAACTGAGGGTTACGGGAGGGGTTGTGGGAGGGGGGATGGGTAAATGGATAAGGGGCACTAAGGAATCTACTCCTGAAATCATTGTTCCACTATATGCTAATTTGGATGTAAATTTTAAAAAATAAAAAAAAAAAGATTAAAAAGAAAAGAACAAAGTATACATTACTGTGTTTGTAGTCTTAGTTTCTCCTTTTCCAGTGTCTGCCCATTCTTGAGTCTATTAGCTACTGCTACCCCCAAAATAATTTTGAACTCCCTACCTCATACTTATGCAACTCCCATGGTTTCTTTCCATTCTCTCTCTTGGCTAAACTGTGACATGGAAATTAAAGATTTATCTGCCTTTGGCACTGCTATATCTCTTGTGCCCAAGCAAAGTGCCTGGCCTAAATTATTTATCAATCAAATGTGTTGAATAAGGTAAGATCATGATGGTGGTGATGATGATGGCATTATTCTTTAGCTTTTTGGTAGGATTAGAGTAGCTTCCAGTATAAAAAAAAATCTTATTGTTGGAGCTCTTACTATAATTGTCATTTTGTATCACATGATCCAACATTTTTTCAGCTCTAGTAGCTAAGAATTTTTCTCTTTAACTATTTTTCTACTTAATTCCCTATGGGCTACAAATACATTTTATATCATTAGCCTCAATTATGACTGGGAATATAATACATCATTGCTTCTCTCCAACCATCCAAAAAGTAAAGTGTTGAGTTTATTTTACATTCCAGATGAGCCCTGTGAGACAGAATTAGATCATGGTGGTCTTGAAGTGTGGTTTTGGGTTTTAGAATGATGGCTGCAACTTGTTCCTTTAACAATGATGTGGTAGTTGTTATTAGTAATAGCTACCCACACTTCATTGTCTCTGCAAGACACTGCACATATGCTGACAGAACACAATCTTGATATGTATTCATATGTGACAGTGATTGCAAATTTTATTCATGGCTCCACTGAAGTGCCTGGTATAGAGTGGATTCTCCACAAATGGTAAATCTATATAATAATAATAATTTGACAAATAATTTCATAACAACAATAATAATGGATGACGATGACCCTTCTCCTAAGGAGGCACATTTGCCTTCTGAGGCTCTGAATACAACTTATAAGTCACATGGAGGGAATCTTTGGGAAGTTTTTTCATAATCATGTGTGTAGTACTAAAGATTAGATTCTTAAGAAAAAGCTACATTCACATTGGGAATAAGATTTAATCTAATTTCATCAGCATCTAACATGGGGCTCATTTTGGTTTTCCCAATGAAAGAAGAGGCAGTGACTGAAAATTTGGTCTTACAGTCACTTTCTTTCTCTTTCTCCTTTGATGTACATTAGTTCCCATGGAAACTACATTGGGATGGCTTGAGAGTGACATCTACAAATGCAGTATAAGGTCATTTTTATCTAATGCTTTGAAATTTAAACCATGATTTGTGATGTACAGTGAGCCTTCCTTAACATATTCTGAAGGACTATGAAAAGACAATATTTTGAATGCAGAAACAAGACACGTGACTGCATTATGCCAGTTCTCAGAAAGTTCAACATTGTTCTGCACAGAAAAACAGAGAGAGCCTCAATTCCCCAGTTTGCCTTCAGGAGATCTTGGCAGTGCAGCTGGCCTTCTTAACATGAAGGGGAGAGAAGCCCCTCTTTCTTCCTTCTTCCTTATTGCTAGTAGCCAGTGAGGCCAGCAGCTAAGAGACAAACATGTGTTCAAGAGTTTAAATGCTACAATAAGGAACTGCACATGGACTATGATAAAGCTGCAGGGATTTTCTTTTTTTCCAAGTAGTTTCTAGCACGACCGCTGGCCTGCCCTTCTTAAGGTACTGATGTGATTTCCTTTATTAATTTGCCAGTGTTTCACTTATGCATTCCAGGTACATTTCAAGGGAGATATGTTTCTAAAGAGAAAAAACTAGAGCCCTCAGATAAAAATGACTTGAGTTTAGTGAAATTTGATCATCTCAAACTTCTAAGGTGCTCTTCAGAGAAGTAAAGTCTGGATGCTTAGTCAAGAGGTCTGGATTCAAATCCTGACTCATTTCCTTTCCAGAGATTTGCCTTGAGCAAGTCAAAACTTTTCTGAGCCTTAATATCATGCTCTAAAGAACACAGTGAGGGTCTCTGGGTGGCTCAGTCACTTAAACAACCGATTCTTGGTTTCGGCCCAGCTCATGATCTCACGGTTTGTGAGTTCAAGCCCCATGTCAGGCTCTGTGCTGACAGCATGGAGCCTGCTTGGGATTCTCTCTCTCTCCTCTTCTCTGCCCCTCCCCTGCTCACTCTCTCTGTCTCTCTCTCTCTCAAAATAAATAAATACACTTAAAAAAAATTAAAGAACACAATGGCATTTGAATGGGTAAATATGGGAGAAGGAGATACTGTAGAAAGAAGTGCTTAGTATAAGTTACATGCTAGGAGCTCAATATATTTGCACAAATGAATTAATTATCCCATAAAACTTTGTTAATACCTATCTTTGTTCTCATTATAGTCCTTTATGCCATAAGTTGTGAAAATGTCCATCTCTTGTCTTATATCATAGTTAAATGTGAGTCGAATGGCCATCTCCATTTGACAATCACCATCTGGAATACAGCCTCCAACATCACTTTTGGCAATGAGAGAGAGGGCTCCTAGTTGCCTCAACCCAGAAGTGACATGTATCACCTCCTCTCAGGCTACAATGGATCCTAACCTAACTTCAAACTTAGTCTGGGAGGTGTCGGCAAGCATTTCAATAATTGGTGCACAGAAACTCTTTCTTCCACATTAAAAAGAAAAGTTCAATAAATCTCATTGTTTAAAACTGATGATTAAAATTTTAAAAAGGGAATCATAAAGCAAGCACATTTCAAAAATTGGCAAATTCTGTGTTCCTGATGACATTTTTGTATGATCTACTGTTCCAACGCTGCTAATTTTATCTACATGGAGAAAAAGAACAATACATTCTTCATTGATATAGTAAGTCACATTTCTTCATGTCTCCTGCCCACAGACTTAAATTTTAAGAGGCATATAAATAAGCAACTTAGCATATGTGACCTCCTGACCGTGAAGTGTTAAATTCCAGGAACTATATTACTCCACCACTTTTATTCATCTGTGGGAAATCACTTGATTTATGCCTGATCCCAGGATACAATAAAAATGTGCAGGTATGCCAAACTAGAACGATTGGAACCTGTCAAATAAAAATTTTAGTTGCCCTTAGAATCTACAAATAAAAGTAACTTTTGATTAAAGATAACACAGTTTCTATCATACTTTTATCAGTGTTCAGACACAAAACATATCCAAATAATTGAATTTCAATATAGCACAATGCACCACAGCCTTTGGAGAGAAAGATCTCTGTATGATGAAAAGGAAATTTTCTTACATGGGAAAGAGTTATGGCAGAAAAATGGTTCTAGCCAGAAGAAGCTAAACCAGTATAGACAAGGTATATTAACAGAAATATTCAGCCAAGCAAGGTCTGAATTTTCTCAAGTTGGCTTGTTTACATTGACCATTCATTCTTAGTTTATGGGCTTTAGAACTTCAGATGGGGTCCAGCTAGGATTATAAACCAAAGTGCCAAAAAAAGAACCACAAGACTTTTGGAAAGGAATTCCCAGCTAAATTTTCAGACTCAAGAGTTTGGCATCATTCTAAAAAGATTCTCAGATCTCAGATTATTTTAGGCAGGTCCACATTGATGCAGTGAGTCTCAAAAGCAACCTGGAGAATTTCCATCTCATTAGCACTTCATTTATAGTATATCTATGTCAAGGCTAAGCCTTGGGGTTCTGGTCTTAGCTTAAACATGAGGAAAATAAAATCTACTCTAGTACAAACTGAGTACATATTCTGTCATGTATAGTCATGGTTGAAGCATGCTCACATCACCTGTGAACTGTGACTGCTCACTGAGTGATCTTCAAAGGATGAAATATTTCTTCTAAAATTTTTATGCATTTATTATTTCTTTGCCATTAAATGTCATATATTTGCATTCTAGTTCATTTTTTAGAGTGGAATTTCTGAGATATAATTGACACATAACATTATATTAGTTTCAGCTGTACAGCATAATAATTTGATATTTGTATATATTGTGAAATGATCACCACAATAAGTCTAGTTAACATCCATCACCACACATAGTTAAATTTTTTCCTCATGATGAAAAATTTTAAGATCTACTATCTTAGTAACTTTCACATATACAATTCAGTGTTATTAACTATAGTCACCATGCTCTATATTATATCCCCTTGACTTATTTATTTTGTAACTGAAAGGTTGTATCTTTTGACCTCTTCATCCATTTCACCCACCCCCAAATCCCTGCCTCTAGCAACTACCTACCTCTTTTTCTGTATCTATAAGTTCAGGGTTTTTTTTTTGTTTTTGTTTTTGTTTTGTTTTTTTTTTTTTTGTTTTTTTTTGGCGGGGAGGGATTTAGATTCCACATATAAGTGAGATCATACAGTATTTGTCTTTCTCTGTCTGACTTATTTTACTTAATATAATACTCTCAAGATCCATCTATGTTGTTACACTGCAAATAGCAATATTTCCTTCTTTTTTATGGCTGAATGATATTGTATTATGTAGATATGCCATATAAATACGTGATATATGTGATACATATATACTACATTTTCTTTATCCATTCATCCATCAATGGACACTTAGGTTGCTTCCATGTCTTGGCTATTGTAAATAATGTTGCAATGAACACGGGGGTGTATGTATCTTTTCGAGTTAGTGTTTTCATTTTTCTTCAGATGAATATCCAGAAGTGAAATTGATAAGTTATATAGCAGTTTCATTTTTAATTGTTTTGGGAAACCTCCATACTGTTTTCCATAGTGGCTGCACCAATTTACATTCCCACCAACAGTGCACAAGGGTTCTCTTTTCTCTACATCCTTGCCAACACTTGTTATTTCTTGTTTTCTGTTAATACCCATTCTAACAGTTGTGAGATGGTATCTCATTATGAATTTAATTTGTATTTTCCTGATAATTAATGATGTTGAGCATCTTTTCATGTGCATTTTGGCCATCTGTATGTCTTTTTTTGGAAAAATGCCATTCAGAGCCTCTGCCTATTTTTCAATGAGAGTCTTTGTTTGTTTTGGGCTATTGAGTTGTATAAATAAAATATAAATATATAAAAATATGTAATTATATAATAAATATAAATTATATTTATGTTTATGTTTATATATTTTGTATATTAGCTCCTAGTCAGAAATATGATTTGTAAATATTTTCTCCCATTTCATAGGTTATTTTTTCATTTTGTTGATGTTTCCTTCACTGCACACAGCTTTTTAGTGTGAGGTACAAACTGCATTTCTGATGGTCAGTTATTAAACAAAATAACATGGGTTTTAGGTCATGGTACATCTTTTTAGAACATGTCCAACCTTACTCTGAAAACACCTTATACAACTTGGGGTTCAAAAAAATGTCACCATGGAAACTTCAGCAGTGGTTTGACAGAGATTTCCTTTATTCATCTTTGTGCCCTAGTGCTTAATACAGTATCTGTCAAGTACAGATACTCAATGTTTCAGAATGAGGAAATGAATGAATGAATGAATGGGAATGAAATCTTCTTGAATGCATCCACATTTTATTCCAGATAGACCTTGTTCAACACTCCCGTGTGAATCAGAATAAGACCTCAGTCAAGCTGCAGACTATATAAGATGGCACATAGGGGTGGTGGCAGTCTGCAGGGAGGCAGAGAGACCTAGAAAGCTGTCAATCTCTGTGCAGATTGTATCAGAAAGTGATTTTTAGCCAATTGTTAGGCTAGAGTTCCCGTAGCTTCATGAATGCACAGCTTTATAAGTTCCTAATAACTTTCAGTAACCTGATTCCAGGAGTGATCAGACCACACAAAGTACTTGCAAAGTTGTGTATATTAGGTTTGATATATTATGCATCAGATTTATATTTCTGGTTGTGACTTTCATGGGCCAAGACTAACATCAGTTATTCTCAGTTTTTTTTGTTTGTTTTATTTTGTTTGTTTTTCATTGTTATTGTTATTCTCAATTTTATAACTCAATTTGACTAAAGACTATTTGAGATTAAAAATGTGAAAAATTCAAAGATAAAAATATCTACATATACACACATACACATAGATGCACACATGCATAAATATACTTGTGTATAAGCACACACACATATACCCCTATAAAGCAACACTCACCTAATTTCGTATTTTATATAATATATATATTCCATAGTATGTATGGAAACATATATGTGTGTATACATGTAAATATGTATTACATTTAATATGGAATTTTATCAATGTTATTATGTGAGTGTGTGTGTATATATATGCACATATGCATATACAGTATGTGTATATATATATATATATATATACACACACACATTAAATATATGTATACATTTTATACTGACACCATTGCCTTATTCACCAAATATTATTGAATATTTACTGTATCTAGGCACTCTATTAGGTACTTAGAATACAAAAAGTCAATCTTTTCCAGTCCCTGCCTTAAAGAAAATCACAATTAAAAAAGTGAGGTTAGAGTGGGATAGAGCCAAAGCAGAAGAGACTCTTAAAAAACTGAGAACAAACTGAGAACAAACTGAGGGCTGATGGGGGGTGGGAAGGAGGGGAGGGTGGGTGATGGGTATTGAAGAGGGCACCTTTTGGGATGAGCACTGGGTGTTGTATGGAAACCAATTTGACAATAAATTTAATACATTTAAATAAAAAAATTAGTAAAAAACCATTAAAAAAAAGAAAATCACAATTTACTAGGGCAAAGACTCATACACGTATAAATGCCGTTTAATGGCAATACAGTCAAATGCTCCTAGAATTAAAGAATGTTCCAAATATTCACTAGTGCCTTCCCCTTATCGCATGCAGGTCTTTCCTCTTTTATCTAATCCTATCCATCTTCCAAGTAATGAGTTTGCAGGTACTTTTTACCTTGATAAAATCTCAAAATGGTTGCTAAATGTTGGTGGCAAAGTTTTGATTTGTGCCTCTAAGAGCCATAGCACCTTTTGCTCTTCACAACATCATACGAAAATCTGTTGCTTGAACTTTGGAGAGGATTCATTCCTTTTGAATTTCTTCCCTTTTATCATATTGTCATTTATGAAATGCAATGATTCATTAATGGTTTTCTTGTGATTCTTCTAAGTCATGACATTTATAAATATCTTAGCAACATTCAGAGAGTATATGAAACTGTATATATCTAGGAAGTAATTATATACACAAACATATGTATGTTCAAATGAAAAAAGGATACCATAGCTGTCTGTATCATGATCTATGAATGCAGGTATGATTGGAAAATTTAATATATTCTGAACATTCTGTGTTAGGGTTTTCCATCTGTAAAATGGAACTAGCATTCCCTTCCCTTCCCATTACATAAGATTGCCATGAATTTCACATAAGATAATATGAGTAAGTGGTTTATGAGGTAAAATATACTATACAAATAGATGTCTAGCCAAGATATGAGGGCCATCTGGCTGCATGTCAGATTTTCACAGGTTCCTAAACTACCAGAATGGCTTCTACAGGTGACTACAAGGAAACTGAAGTATATATTTGATATTTATAGTCCTCTTTCAAATTACTTTTCCACCTTTTTCAAAAGCCCAATTCTGTGCTCTTTCCTGACCTTCTTGTATGTATTCTGGTTTCTATCTTTGCTTCTGTCTTTGAATTTGATACTTTCTCTGGTACCAACACTGGTTCATTCTAAGTAACATGTGAATAAGCAACCCACTCTAAGTTGCCTCTCTATCACCTTTCCTAGGTTGATGCAGAATCCTTTTGCCCAGAAGCTGCCCCTTTCTTTCAAGTAAGATTTTGTATCACATGATGTTTCCACTGGTTTGCTCAAACATTTCTAAAAGAGACCCAATAGGTGTGGGGAAAATGATGGAGTAGGAGGATGCTAGCCTTACCTGGTTCCATGGAAACAACTAGATAACACCCACATTAGTGTAAATAACTCAGAAAATGTTTCAAAGACTGTTAGAATAGACTCTCCACAGGCAAATATAGAGAAGAGGCCACATCAAAGAGAGTAGGAAGGGCAGAGATGGGGTCAGTAGCCAAATGGGTCTGTGGGAATGTGGATGGACACTGTGGGCACAGAGAGGGAAAAGAAGTAGACTCCACATCAGGCACCCTAGGCATGGAGACTCATACTAGGAAGACAAATCTCCCATAACATTTGGCTTTGAGCACTGGGGGGTGGGGGGTAACTTCCTAATTTATTACAATCAGTGGGGCTTAACAGATGGAGCTTTAAATATCAGTGTGCTCAGCTCCAGGAGAGCTGGAGAATGATGAGAAACTTGAAGAGATAGCACAAAAAACCAGCCCCACAGAAGCAGGAGTTTGAAAGATACTCAGGGTGTACTGGAGGAAGATTTGTTTGCTAATCTCAGGGCCTGTGCTGGAGGGGCAGGAATCTTTTAGATACTTCTCCAAGAACAAGGGAACTGGTAGGTGCCATTTCCCTCCCAGGACCCCCATCTTAGATGCAGGACACCTGTGGGAATTAATGCAGCATGAAATACTCTCCACCTAGCTTGCTAACAATCCACCCTGTTCCCACATATTTCTGTGGATCCATTCCCTCCAACTTGGCCTCCTCCCACAGCAGACTGTGTAAAACTTGCTAACACTGTGTGTCCTGCCCCTGCATTCTCCTGTGGACTCACCCGCTCCAACACACCCTCGGTAGGAGTCTATCCAAAGCTGCCCCACAAGCATGGAAGTATGCAAACAGCCCTGACAGGGGTCAGCACCACCCCAAAGTGACTCCTGCCCTCAGGAGAGGGGATGATAACCACACACATCAATCTGACTGTGACTCCAGCAATGGGCTGGGGGCATACACATGGTCTGACTACAGGCCCTGCCCATCTATGAAAGCTTTTCAGGTGCCAACACAAGGAAAGCATCTTGCAGTTCTAGGGACAGAACTCTGGAAAACTCCTTATCTGACCCAATTCAAGCCCCCGAGTGGTCCACTAACAACATAGGGACTAGCCCTGCCACAACAGACAAAAAGAGCCATTGCAGACAAATGGACTAAAGGCAAACGTAACTCATCCACAATAGCAGGGCATACCGAACACACACAGGAGACACCTCTGAAGTGCCAGGTTTTGGTGAACAAGGAATATTGCACTGCAAGGCACTACAGACCTCTTTTTTATATGGACATTACTCTCAAGAGCAGGAGACAGACCTGGCCTTCCTAACACACAGAAACAGACACAGAGAGTTAGACAAAATGAGGAGGCAGAGGAATATGTACCAAATGAAAGAACAAGACAAAATCACAGCAAGAGAGCTAAGCAAAATAGAGATAAGTAATGTGCCTGACAGAGAATTTAATGTAATCATCATAAATACTGGACTTGAGGAAAGAAAAATGGAGGATATATTGAGATTCTCAACAAAGAAATAGAAAACATAAAAAGAACCAATCAGAGATGAAGAACTCAATAATTGAAATTAAAAATACACCAGAGGGAATAAATAAATAGATTTAAATAGATTTAAATAGATTAAATAGATTAAAGGAAGCAGAACAGATCAGTGACCTGAAGGACAAAGTAACAGAAAGCAATCAAGCTGAATAAGGGACAGACTAAAAATAATAAAAATGAAAATGGACATAGAGAACTCAGTGACACCATCAAGCATAATAACATTCACATTATAGGGATCCCAGAAGGAGAAGAGAGAGAAGAGAGAGGGGGAAGCAAATATATTTAAAGAAATAATAGCTGATAATTTCCTGAATCTGGGAAGGACAGAAATCCAGATCCAGGAGATGCACAGAGAGCCCCCAACAAAATCAACCCAAGGAGGTCCACACTAAGACACATAGTAATTAAAATGGCAAAAAGTAGTGATGAAGAGAGAATTTTAAAAGCAGCCAAGAGAAAATAGATACATATAAGGGAAATCTCATAAGGCTATCAACTTATTTTTCAGCAGAAACTTTTCAGGCCAGAAGGGAGTAGCATGATATATTCAAAGTACTGAAAGAAAGAAATCTGCAACCAGGAATACTCTATGCAGCAAAGCTATCATTCAGAATAGAAGGAGAGATAAAGAGTTTCCCAGACAAACAAAACCTAAAGAAATTCATCACCATTAAACCAGCCTTACCAGAAATGTTTAAAAAGGAGACATTTTGTGTGGGGAAGGAAAGAACTTAAGTAGAAGTAAGAAAAATGGGAAGCACAAAAGCAGTGAAATTAAGTATATGTATAAAAGTCAGTCAAGGGATTCACAAAATAAAAGAATGTGATGTATGATACCATATACCTAAAATGTGAGGTGGGGAGAGGAGTAAAAATTTAGTGCTTCTAGAATGGGTTCAAACTTAAGTGGACCATCAGCTTAACATAGACTGCTATATGCTTATGATGTTATGTATAAACGTAATGGTAATCACACATCAAAAAGTGGTAATAAATATGCCAAAAAATAAATGGAAAGTAACCCAAGTATGTCACTAAAGAAAGCCAGCAAACCAAGAGAGAAGAGAGCAAGAGAAAAAAAAGGAACAGAGAACTACAAAAACAACCATAAAACAAGTAACGGAATGGCAATAAGTACATATTTATCAATAATTACTTTGAATGTAAATGGCCCAAATCCTCCAATCAAAAGACATAGGGTGGTAGAAGGCATAAAAAATAAGACCCATCTATATGCTGTCTACAAGACACTCATTTCAGACCTAAAGACACATGCAGACTGAAAGTGAAGGAATGAAAAAGCATATATCATACAAACAAAAGTGAAAAGAAAGCCAGGGTAACAATACTTACTCTGGACAAAATAGACTTTTTTTAAAAATTAATTTTACTTATTTTTATTATTTTTTATGGACAAAATAGAGTTTAAAACAAAGACTGCAACAAGAGACAAAGAAGGATATTATATAATCATAAAAGGAATAATCCAACACGAAAATGAACAAAAATTGTAATATTTATGCACCCAACATGACAACACCCAAACACATAAAGCAGCTCATACCAAACATAAAAGAAGTAGTCAACAGTAATACAATAATAGTAGAGAACTTTAACCCTGCACTTACAGCAATAGATAGGTCATTCAAACAGAAAATCAACAAAAAAACCTTGTGGCTTTGAATACACACTGGACTAGATGGATCGAACACGTATATATTCAGAACATTCCATCCTAAAACAGTGGAATACATATTCTTTTGAAGTACACATGGAACGTTTTCCAGGATATATCACATTAGACCACAATACAAGTCTCAACAAATTTGAAGAGACTGAAGTCATACAATGCATCTTTAATCACAGTGCTAAGAGACTAGAAATCAACCACTAGAAAAAATCTGGAAAGAACACCAATACATGAAGGTTAAACAATCTGTTACTAAATAATGAATGGATTAACCAAGGAATCAAACATGGAAAAAAAAAACTACATGGAGACAACAAACAAACAAAAAAAACTACATGGAGGCAAATAAAAATGAAAACACAATGGTCCAGAACCTTTGGGATGCAGCAAAGTCTGTTCTAAAAGAGAAATTTAGAAATACATGTCTACCTCAAGAAGTAAGAAAAATATCAAACAACCTAACCTTACACCTAAAGGAACAAACAAAACCAAAACCAGTAGAAAGAGAGAAATAATAAAGATTGCAGCAGAAATAAACAAAATGCAAAGAAGAATAGAGTAGATCAATGAAACCAGGAGCTACATCTTTGAAAAGATCAACAGAATTGACAAACCTTTATCTAGACTCATAGAAAAAAAGAAAGAAGACTCAAACAAGATCAGAAATGAAAGAGGAGAAATAACAACTAACAACACAGAAATACAAAGGATTATAAGAGAATGTTATGAGAATTATATGCCTGCAAAGAAATGGATATATATACCTAGAAGAAATGGATAAATTCCTAGAAACATATGACCTCCCAAAACTGAAGCAAGAAGAAATGGAAAGTTTGAACAGATGGTTATCAGCAATGAAATTGAAGCAGTAATCAAAAAATTCCCAACAAACCGAAGTCCAGGACCAGACTGCTTCAAAGGCAAATTCCACCAAACATTTAAAGAAGAGTTAAAGTCTCTTCTTCTCAAACTATTCCAACAAGTAGAAAAGGAATGAAATCTTCTAAATTCATTCTATGAGGCCAGCATTACCCTGATACCAAAATCAGATAACAACACTACAAAATAAGAGAACTACAGTCCAATAACTGATTAACATAGATGCAAAAATCCTCAACAAAATAGTAGCAAACTAAACCCAACAATACATTAAACATGTTATTCACCATTATCAAGTGGGATTTATTCCTGGGATGCAAGGATGATTCAATATTCACAAATCAATCAATGTGATATAACACATTAACAAGGGAAAGGATAAAAACCATATGATCATTTCAATAGATGCAGGAAAACCACGTGACAAAGTATAACATCTACTCATGATGAAACCCTCAACAAAGTAGGTTTAGAGGGAACATACTTCAACATAATAAAGGTCATATATTAAAAACCCACAGCTAACATTATATTCAGTTGTGAAAACCCAAGAGCTTTTCCCTAAGGTCAGGAACAAGACAAGGATATCCACTCTCAATACTTTTATTCAACATGGTGCTGGAAGTACTAGCCACAGAAATTGGACAACATAAAGACATAGGAAGGATTTAAATTAGTAGGGAAGAAGTAAAACTCTATTTGCAGATGATATGATACTATGTATAGAAAACCCTAAAGAATCCACCAAAAAAACTACTAGAACTCATAAATTAATTTCATAAAGTTGCAGGATACAAAATAAATGTACAGAAATCTCTTTCATTCCTATACACTAATAATAAAGTAGGAGAAAGAAATATTAAGAAAATAATCCCATTTACAATTGCACCAAAAATAATAAATACCTAGGAATAAACTAACCAAGAAGGTGAAAGACCTATAATCTGATAATCATAAAACACTGATGGAAGAAACTGAAGATGACACAAATGGAAAGGTATTCCATGCTCATGGATTGGGAGAACAAATATTGTTAAAAATGCCCATACTACCCAAAGCAATCTACAGATTTAATGTGATTCTTATCAAAATACCAACAGCATTTTTCATAGAACTAGAATACATAATCCTTAAATTCGTATGGAACCACAAAAGACCCCATTAGCCAAAGCAATCTTGAAAAAGAAGAGTAAAACTGGAATCACAATCCCAGATTTCAAGATATACTACAAAGCTGTAGTAATCAAAACAGCATGGTACTGGCAGAAAAATAGATACATAGATCAGTAGAACACAATAGAAAGCCCAGAAAAAAACTCACAATTATATGGTCAATTAATCTTTGACACAGGAGGCAAGAGCATGCAATGGTAAAAAGACAGTCTCTTCAACAAATGGGTACTGAGAAAACTGGAGAGCTACATGCAAAAGAATGAAACTGGACCACTTTCTTACACCATACATAAAAATAAACCAAAAATGGGTTAAAGACCTAAATGTGAGACTGAAACCATACAAATCCTAGAAGAGAACAAGCAATAATTTCTTTGACATCAGTTGTAGCCAACATTTTTCTAGATATGTCTCTTAAGGCCAGGGAAACAAAAGCAAAAATAACTATTGGGACTACATCAAAATAAAAAGTTACTGCACTGCAAAAGAAGCAGTCAACAAAATAAAAAGACAACCTACTGAATGAGAGAAGATATTTGCAAATGACATATCCAATAAGAGGTTAGCGTGCAAAATATATAAAGAACTTACACAACTGAACACCACACAAACAAATAATCTGATTAAAACTGAGCAGAAGATATGAAAAGTGATTAATATAACTTATAATCACTGAAATGCAAGTCACAACCACAATGAGATATCACCTTACACCTGTCAGAATGGTTAAAATAAAAAACGCAAGAAACAACAAATATCAGAGAGAATTTAGAGAAAAAGGAACCTTCCTGCACTTTTGGTATGAATGCCAAGTGGTGCAGCCACTGTGGAAAACAGGATGGAAGCTCCTCAAAAAATTAAAAATAGCATTATATGACCCAGTAATTCCACTACTGGCTATTTACCCAAAGAAAATAAAAACACTAATTCAAAAAGATGTATGTACCCCTGTGTTTACTATAGCATTATTTGAAATAACCAAAGTATGGAAGCAACCCAAGTGTCCATTGATAGGCGAATGGATAAAAAAGAGGTGGTATACAGATACAGTGGAAGGTTACTCAGCTATAAGAAAGAACAAAATCTTGCTGTTTGCAACAACATGGATTGAGAAGGTATAATGCTAAATGAAAAAAGTCAGAGAAAGACAAATGCCATATGATTTAACTCATATGTGGAATTTAAGAAACAAAACAAATGAACAATGGAAAAAGAGACAAACAAAATGCAGACTCCTAACTATAGAGAACAAACTGATGGTTACCAGAGGGGATGCAGGTAGGGGCATGGGTGAAACAGATGAAGGGGATTAAGAGCACTTATTGTGATGGACTCGGAGTAATTTACAGAACTGTCGAATCACTATATTGTACACCTGAAACTAATTATCACTATATTGTACACCTGTATGTTAATTGTACTGCAAATACAATAAATGAATACATAAGTAAAAGGCAGACAGTAATATGTACATTTTTAGAATTATCCAACCCTATTTAATAATGGCAGAAGTGCTAAGCATTTACTTTCTAAAATGGCTCAGGCCTCTGAGAAGGGTAGAAATTTTCTAGGTACAATTAGTTATAAAAAATCTTGCACTCTAGACTCACGTGGGGGTAGGACCCTTAATAACTCATCAGATAATTGTAGCATTGCTTCCAGTGCTCCACTGAAATAAAAAGGAAAATATCTGAGTCTGATTAGAATCACGTAGACAGATAGAATATGGTCTTTTGGTTAAAAGATCTTCCAGGATGCATTTTAGTGTGATGTTTAACACAATTGACTATTGTTTCAGAAACTTGATTTTGAGTTTTGGCCATGATATGTAATAGATCTATGATCAAGTTACTTGGCTTCTGAAAGTCTCAGTTTTCTCGTATAAAGTGGTCCTGGTTGGCTACTTTTTTGTTTCCAATGTAGAAAGATACAAAAGAATGTCACTCTATCATAACATTAAGAAAAAAAATCAATGAAGCCATTCTTTCCACCACCCCCCCCTCAATTTTATTTTAAAGACAGAGAGGTGGTGGGGGAGAGGGGCAGAAGGAGAGAGAGAGAGAGAGAGAGACAGAGAGAGACAGAGACAGAGACAGAGAATCCCAAGCAGGCTCTACATTCAGCACAAAGCCCAGGGTGGGACTTGATCCCTTGATCCCTGGATCATGACCTGAGCTGACATCAAGAGTCCAAGAGTGGGTTACACAACTGACTGAACCATACAGGTGCCCCAGAAGCCGTTATTCTTAAAAACACTGGAGAGATAAGACTTCTAATCACATGAATTGACTTCTAAAGGCAGAGAAATCTCCAAAGAGAGATGAAGCAAATACTGTTGCCCCTTTGGAAGAGCATGGAAGAAAGAGGTGACTGCCAGTTTCAGCAGGTAAGGAGAAAGGCTAAGTATGAGTTAGGATGACACCAGGAGTCAAAGATACAGGTGAAGTCTGTAGTTTCTCAAATGTGTTCTTTGCAGGCTCCCACTGGTGCTCACAAGAAATATTCAGGGAAGAGGACAACTAAGTGAACTCCCCTCAATGGTGCATCTTTACATTTCTCTCAAATGAAGTAAAAGTCATAAGCTACCAATAAAAGGACAGGTGACCTCCTCACATCCCATCCTTCAAAAACATGAAATACTTAGGATACATCTAAAAATATATCTGCAAGATCTGTAAGCTAAGGATGACAAAATGTTAGAGAAATTTAAAAAGACCCAAATAAATGGAGACATATCCTGTGTTCATGGTTCAGAAGACTCAATATTTTTAAAATATCAATTCCTCCCAATTCACCTATCAGACTCCATGCTATCCCAATGAAAATCTCAAGACTCTTCAGTGGAACTTATCAAGCTGATTTTAAACTTTATGTGGAAAAGCCAAGGGCCAAGACTAGCCAAAGAATTTTTAAAAAGTACTAAGTTGGTGGACTCATACCTGATTTCAAGGCTTTATTTACTAAGAGGGTAAATAAATTATACTTTAATAAATCTTACTTTTAAAAGTGTACAGAATAAAGCACTTACTTCAAAGGGTTGTTTCATGAATTGAATGAGGTGACAGTACCGACACAGGGGAAGTGCTCAATAAATGGTAACTGTTGTCACTGGCATTTGTTATTTGTTAGAGAGTCATAAATTGTAATTCCTTGTTCCCTCCTGCTCCCCTTCCCTAACCACAAAATGTTCTGGAATTAAAACAGGTCTTTTTATGTGCAGCATTATAAACTCTTTTCCTGGGTTCTCTCTACAGACTTAAGTCATTCTTATGTCTTGGATATGTATTCTGATGTTCAGCCTCAGAAGTAAGCATCCTTCATTTTACCTGGTGAGTGCAACTGTGGAGGCTTGGCTGGAAGGATCATTTTCATGGTGAGATAAATATGGCAGCTCCCCAATTCGCTCTTGTTAACATGCAGGCACTTTGGGGGTTGAAGCACACTTGCTATAAAGAAGCCTAAGCTTCAGATCCCCTCACTTGCACTGGTTTCTTTCAAGGTCCCTGGGAGAAGCCTAGCAATGTATTTACCTGGTCACAGGTTGCTGTAAACTTTGTAAAAGTGAAACATTTTAACCACAATTGTGAAAACCCACCATGTCTTTCCACTCTGCCCTGCCATCTGTCACACTTGCCTTCATGTTGGGTAGGATTGGAGTGGCAACAGGTTTTTTTCTTCTTCCCTCCCTTCCTTCTTCCCTGTCTCTGTTTCTTTTCTTTTTGCATTTTGCTAAGCGAAAGTTGAGTTGGAGGTACTGTTTGATATTTTTAGTCACTTCCTATATAATTAATTTATTGTTAATCTGAGTTTGAATGCCTTCCAGGAATATTCCTACAGTCCACTATGCTGACTTATCCAAATCATGATGTAAAAGTACTGGGGGAAGATCATGTTGTAATATGGACATGAACTATAGAGCTCGGCAATAAAATATAATATTTTGGGAGAAATAAAATTTAAAATATATGGAGCTAGAAGCTAGTCTTTGAGAAATTCTTCTGAACATCAGACATCAAAAACTGTAGGGTAGGGGGTTGGAATTAACTTTTTGTAGATAGCTAGTCAAAATGGAGTTCCTCTCCTAGTAGAAACACACCTCAAGCGCATACAAGTATATTCTGTGTACATATATTTTATAGGACTTATGTAAAATAGTATTTATGAGATTTCTTGTATTTATAGGCACAAACCTAGAGTGATATTACACCCTGGGTGAAAGCTTCACACTATATCTGATCATATTGAGTGTATCAGATATATATTATCCTGATGAAACCTGGAACCGCCCCCCCGCCTGCTCCCCCCCCACAAAAAAATGCCCACAGTGTCCAAAATTGCTATAGACATAGTTGAGCAGCCTGTAAAAACAAGTGTCCCTGTTGCATCTACATACACTCATCAATAAGTCAATGAAAGTGGTATATAAGAACAATTTGATTACATAGTTATCTAGCTCCACACAATATAGAAGACATTATTACAAAATGCACTTGAATTTCTCCTATGTATGTCATAATTTCAACTAACTCTATATACTTTCAAAACTATCGGTCATATTATGTAGAACTATAAAGATTAAAGGTAATGTATATATACTCTATAGCATGATGCTAGGCACTCGGCGCATGGCTGCTTCATAAAAAGCAACTACTGATTATTATTTCGATACTGTGAGCTTGGCAATTAATATATAGCAACTGTTTATTCTTGGTGTTTTTCTGCCTAGTTGATGACTAAAGATTCTTTTGGGGAGTTTCCAATAGAAGATGCGGTAGACTGGCACGGGCCTTTGAGCAGCAGACATTTATTTTTGTAGAAGAGTTCTACATCCACAGAAGCATCGTCTCAGACCTGTCCTGTGCCAGTGTAGTCCACAAACAACCCCTCATTTCTTATTGCTGCAGGCCAGATCAATCTACTTGCTCTTGTCAAATCCCTAAGAGAATTTCCAAATGCTTAGATCTGCGAAAGCGTTTCTTCTTAATTATTTGGAATATAGGAGCAATGCCAGATGCCACTGTCACTGGTAGAAAGAAAAACAAGGAAAACAAGAGCAGAATCTCTCTTTTGTTTTCTTCTGCTGGCAAGATACTAGGTCAACAAATAAATGATACTTAATTGTGCAGCCTTAGAGCTCCAGAGATTTTGGCACTGCAACGTAACATAATGATTCTGGAAGTAAACAGCTACTGGATATGTTATAGAAAGAATGAGAACTACTTTATATTCCATAACTCTTCAAATTCCTTGATAGCTTAACTGTGGAATAGCTGAACTTAGTATTTTCCAACCTTCATGCACCTTTTATATAAACAACTCCAGCTTCCTGAAGGCACACCAGTAATAGAAATGATGATGGAGACATTAAATTACCATTTATCTTTTTATCTATTTTGTGTAAAACATAGTAATTCTGCATTTGGCTACATGCAGCCATGAAACTTAAAAAAACTTAAGCCACAAAACTTAACAATGACTTAAACATATGGAGGTTTGTTTTTCTCAGCATGAAGTTAGGAGATAGTCCAACTCTCTATACTGGCTTCATGATGGTATTAGCAACTCAGGCTGCTATAAACTTTCCACTTAATTCTCCCAAATATGTGGCTTTATTCTTACAGCTACCTTAGAATCAAAAGATAGCTGTTTCACTTTCAGCATCATATTTCCTTTCCAGGCAAGAATCGAGGGAAGAGTAAGGGGAAGTACAACGTGCAGGTCAGAACTGCCCTCTTCTGAAAATATTTTAAGTATCTTTCTTGTAAAGGTCTAATCTTCTGCTTGTATCTCATTAGCCAGCACTGTGCCAGATATGACATACTTGTCAGTCCCCTTGCTGCAAAGGAGGCTGAAAAGTTGAGTTCCAGGTATGTAGGCATGTGCACGTGCATGCACATATTTTTAAACATATTTTTTTAAAGTTTATTTTTATGCTTTTAAAAGTTAGAGAGAAGGGGAACAGAGGATCCGAAGCAGGCTCTGCAATGACAGAAGTAAGCCTGAAGCAGGACTTGATCTCACAAATCATGAGATTATGACCTGAGCCAAAGTCGGACACTCAAAAGACTGAGCCACCCAGGTGCCCCTTAAAGTTTATTTTATAATTTATTTTGAGAGAGAGTTCAAGCCAGGGAGAGAGAGAGAGAGAGAGAGAGAGAGAGAGAGAGAGAGAGAGAGAATCCCAAGCAGGCTCCACTCTGTCAGCCCAGAGCCTGACATGGGGCTCAATCTCACAAAGCTTGAGAGCATGACCTGAGCTGAAACCAAGAGTCAGATGCTCAACTGACTGAGCCACCCAGGAGCCCCTTGCACATATTTTTAAGAACACACTGCCACAAACGGATTCTGATAGAAGGAAGGGCAGACTGGATCTTGAGTAGGAAACACATAGGGTCCGCCTTACACAGTAACCTTTATAAAAGTCCTAGAGGAGGAGTGTTGTTTTTCCCATCAAGAACAAGAAAAGTTAATCTTTCAAATAAGTTGCAAAATTTAAGTTTGCATCTAAGAAGTCATGTTGGAGGAGAACTATTACAGAGAACTTATCATTGATATGCTTCAAAGGAATATGGAAGAATCATAAGAAACTTTCTCAGGCTTAGAATTGTTTGTGGCTTGCAATTTTCAGTTTAGGAATACTTTTCCGCTTCCATCCTTCTAAGCTTCTCTTGGTTGCTCTAACACTCCATGGGGCTTTGTTCTTGTTATTTCCTCTGTTTTGAAATGTCTTATCCAGTGTTTAGGCTGTCCAAATTCTTCTTTTCCTTCAGGTTTCAGCTCAAATGCCATCTGCTCAGAAAAGCCTTCCATGAACTCCCCATCTGGGTGCTGACTATCCCCAAGTCGGTATCACATTATCTTGGGGTTTCTTTCCTACATAGCTTATTAGAGTAGTCCCTGTGTTGTCTATGGGGGGTACATTACAGGTCCCTGAAACCACAGATAGTACTGAACCCTGTATATACTATGGGTTTTTTCTATGCATACATACCTATGATGAAGTTTAACTTATAAATTAGGCATGGTGAGACATTAACAACAATAACTAATAACATGATAGAACAATTGTAACAC
The DNA here is from genome assembly GCF_023721935.1 of Panthera uncia. Lineage (NCBI taxonomy): Eukaryota > Metazoa > Chordata > Mammalia > Carnivora > Felidae > Panthera > Panthera uncia. The sequence goes on from NW_026057585.1 coordinate 35,848,220, forward strand.
TACATGGTAATAACAGTTATGTGAATGTGGTCTCTCTCTCTCTCTCTCTCTCTCTCTCTCTCAAAATATACTGTACTCACTGCTTATGATGTGAGATGATAAAATGCTTATGTGATGAGATAAAGTGAAGTGAGGTGAATGATGTAGGTGTTGTGACATAGCGTTAGGCTACTACTGACTTTCTTATCATATGTCAGAAGGAGGATCATCTACTTCCAGACTGTGATTGTGGGTAACTGAAACTGTGGAAAGTGAAAACACCAGTAAGGGAAGAGTATTGCACTATCCAGAATTATTTTGTGTATGTTTTTACTTATCTCTGTATTTGTGCCCGCGAGACTCTAAGCTCCTTGGAAGCATAGATTTTTGTCTGTCTTTTCGCTCACTGATCTTTGCCTGGTATCAACTCCAATGCCTGATAAATGGTTGACTCTGAAGACATGTTTGTTTAATTTGGGAATGAATAGACTCTGAGGAGGAGTAGGGCTAGTGACAGTAGGAAGTGAGAGACAAGGGTGACAGGCATGATCTTCTAGGCTCTGGGTCAGTATTTGTGCTCTTGTAGAAGCATGTGTGGTGTTGAGTGGCTGGATTTTGGCCCTAGGTAGATTGTTCTACTGAGCGCAGTAAAGGCAAAGAGTGAGTGTGAACTATTAACAGACCAAAGTCCAGCCATCAGACCCTTTTGGCATAAGAGTGGTCTGGTTATTAATGGTGTTTACGTGGAATGGTGGGAAGAGAAAGCACAGAATGTGCTGTGTCTCTTTGAACTTTCAGAGTGCTTATTGCATAGACATCCGGCGTGTCTGGAAAGAAATGCACAGCTGAGCAGAAGGCACCAGTTCTTAAGACATGTGGGTGACATGAAGTATAGTTCTGAGAAAAACCTAATTCAACCCAGAAAGCTCAGGAATGAACCCTTCAGAAATATTTAATTCGATGGTTATGAAGCATTTACTTGAGTTGAATAACAACTAAAGTGTTTTCTTCTTGTATAAGAAAGGGAACGACCTTTATGTTCTTAAGCAACATTTTCTTGCCAAGCTAAGAATTGTGACCTGGCACATTGCACTTTGCCTACAGATGTTATAAGGAACAGCAGAAACCACTGGAGCTTCTGAAACAATTTAAAAGGTTACAATTTTGATTTAAGAACCAAGTTGGTAAATTGTGCTTTTGTCACCGATAAACATTTTATTTTCCTCAGATTTGGGGCCAAAGTGTGGTGAAAAACTGTCTCTTTGTTCTTAAATTATGAGAGATTATTTCGATGATATCATGTGCTATTATTATATTGTCTTGGAGTAAGATTTTTTAGAAGGCAAAACCACTTGCTATATTCTGGATGGAGACTTCCCTCTGGCTTGTGTTGACAGTAATCTCAAGGTAATCCTTTGAAATAAAAACCTATAAAAAATTCTGTGACAGGACAAAGAGATAACATGTGTGGCAGAGGAAATGAAACTAAAGTGTTTATTTTTCTGATAAAATAGGAGTGTCTCCTCTCTCCTGGTTGCAGCATCATGACTCAGTTCAGTGAGCTATATAATCCTCTCTGGAGCTTAATTAGAAACCTTGTAAACTGAGTGCAAGAGGCCAGAATGTAGGTTGGATGAACACAGAAAAGGCTTTTTGTGAAAACAAGAATTCCCCCTGAATCATCTTACAGTGGGATCTAATGACTTTGTAATTGAATTGCCCAATTTGGGTTCAAAAGAGGGGACCTTCTGTTTCTAGAGAAAGATGATGAGAAATGTGGACATCACATGTTTATAAGAAAAGCATTCTTCTTTTGCTCCCTAAATTGCAGAAGCATAAAACACATTGATCCAGATCCTTCCGGTAGCTGACTTGTGGGCTATGAACTACAGCACTGCAGTGGTTTCCTAAATGGTACCCTAATGAGCTGAAAGAGTTAATGCCCAGCTTCTCCAGGGTATAGAAAGACCTTGGCTCGGTAAAATAGATAGATAGATAGATAGATAGATAGATAGATAATAAAAGAAAGATAACAGGCTATCTGGAAGGAATCTAAACTTGTTATTTTCTCCCCCCCCCCACCAGGAGAGAGAGAGAGTGGGGAGAAGCAAAGAGAGGAGGACAGAGGATCCAAAGCGGGCTCCGTGAGAGATCATGACCTGAGCCAAAGTTGGACCCTTAACCAACTGAGCCACCCAGGCACCCTTGAACTTGTTATTTCCTTGAGTAATTGTGTGAAGTATCTCTTCCTCTGGGTGACAGGGGGCTCTCTTCAAAGGGGTCAGTTGGTTTCCTGTCACTTGAAAGACAGAATTCATTTTTTTTTTTTTTTTTTTGCACTCAGGTCCCTTCTAAATCTGTTTGTCTTTGTATTTTTCCATCCCCTTACATTTTGCTTCCCTCCCCAACCCTCCATGAGGCCCCTGCTTCAGCTTTTGACCTGTTTACTCTGTCCTAATATGAACTTATACTGTTTTTACCATTAGTTTATAAGTTTCCATTTTGGAAGCTATTAAGGTTTAATGAAAGCTGGTCTCCATTTTGAATCCCAGCTTGATTTATTAAAAAAGCCTGTTTTCTGGGAGGGTAATTTTATTGAGCAAAACAGCCATATTTTTTGCCCTGGACTTTACAGTCTAGTGTGTGGAAGGACTTGAACGACTGTTCTATGATTTTAGAGGTTCTAAGCACCAGTGGTAGGAAATTATTCTCTAAAAATAAGTACACTTTGGTATTCATATCATTCACATTTTTATAAGTTGCGTCCATTTACACATTATTATGCATGTTCAACTTCCATGATATGAATAATAGTATAAAAATGGATGTATACTTTTAAAGGGTAGCCTGTAACCATAAAAACACACATAAGTTTGGCGCCTTGTCAAATTCTTTCCCTCATCTTTTCAATTCACCACATCTCCCATTTTCTGAAATACGTTGGAAGATGCTTACACTGCATCTAAATAAATGTCCTCAGAAAATATTTTTCTATTTTTTGAACTTTTTACATCATTACATGATGATAATGCAAGTATTTCTATGTGCCTTCCAGGGCTGGTTTGGTGTTTTTGATCTTTGTTTTCTTCTTCATTCAACTGTCTAACTGTTAGGCCTGGGGAGGAGGGGAGAAAACTGATGCCCTCTTCCAATCGCAGCATGCCCCATGACATTGTGTACTCCAACTCCCTTTTGCTAAAAAAAGAATAAGTCCAATGATGATTTAAGATGGATTTAAAAAGTTTTTCTATCCCAAATCAGCTATCCTAGTTCTCCAGGTTACTTCAGATGCCACTCAAACCCCAATTTTGGCTGATGTTTTTGCCTAGTACATGTAAAGGTATTCAATTAGCATTTTTTCCTAGTACCTTTTACTTGTAAGTATATTATGCTAGAGATTAAGACATAATTCTTGCCCTTCATAAATGGAGGCAGAATCAAACAAGGACAAAAATGACTGTACCACAAAGTAGAATGAGATGCATGCCATAAGAACAGTGTTAGTGAAGTAACACTGTGCGAGGCACAGAACCCCAAAGGGTATATGCTCGGTAGATGCTGGTTCCTCCCCACTGTGGTGGGAAATGGCACATCTGGTTAGAAGAATAAGTAGAAACCGTATGGGTAAGATGACATTTTGGTGAAAACAATGTGAGGAAGTGTCTGTGGAACAGAAAGCAATTTAACTAGACTTGAAAGCAATGTAAGTATAGGAAGGAAGTTGAAGTGATTTTTGGAAAGGTGGGCTGTGGCCTGATGTGCAGGATGTATTATATTAGGGGAAGACATTTTAACCTAATTTGAACAATGTTAAGAAACCATAGGGGGTTTCAAAGTAAAGAAAATCATACTATGGCCTGTGTTTTAGAGACATATTATGAAAACTGTGTGAAGAATAAGTCAGAGAAAAGGACAAAAAGATCATTTAGATTAGTTGCATAATAATAACTATAATCTTTATCATTTGATTTAATGCCTTTTGTGGGCCAGGACTTTTGCATATATAATTTTACATACTTTCAGCCATCTTAAAAGGTAGATATCTCCATTTTTACTGGTTAAGTATTTGAAGCCCATAGACTTAATAAAGGCATAGCTAAGATGCACACACACACACACACACACACACACACACACACATATACACACACACACACACACACATTAACTTACACATGACATAGCTACTAAGTAGTGTATGGAATGTTTAAAGCCACAATTCTCTGACTTTATAGTCCATGATATAAAGTAGGATGCACACTGTTCTTAATAAAATGTGATTTTGCATGGGTCCTTCAGTTTGCCCAGGACTCAGTTTCTCCATGAGGAGGCAGACCAAACTTTAAAATTCTATAATCTATCCATACTCACACATCCAATTCTTATTATGGCCAGTGCTATGTGTTTGTATCCTAAGTAACAGAGGAATCAAATAGAACCCAATATGAGATTTTATCAGAACTTATTTTCTAACTAAGAGCAAACTCTTCAGGCTGAAGTATAATGAATTCTAACAAATTTTCATAATACAATTTTTATAACTAAAATGGCATAGGAAATTTACATTTATAAGTCATATAAATTCTGTGGGAATAAGATCACATTTAACTATAATTTTATAAGAGGCACATTTAAAAAGATCCACTCAACGACATTTCACTTGCAGATATTCTAAAGTTAAAAAGGAAAAGTTTGAGGAAAAATATAAAAGCCCTAAACCCCTTATTACTTCAGTTCAACAAGGAATCAAGAGCAGAGTTCGTCAAAGAGATAACTGAAGACACCCTGGGAAGAGGGGACTGAGGTTTTCAAGTTTATCATAAATCATTCAATGCCTTTGGCAAAGCCTTAGTGGAAATTAGGAAACTGAATATTGTAATGTAATTTAAGTTTTCACTAAGGACTTCATTCTGATTCTAATGGGAATTTTACCCAAGAAAGGACTGCAGAACTAAATCCCAAGAGACAGAGTCTATTGATCATGGTAATGTTTTGCCTTTTGCAAAAAGGTGAACTGCTGTTTTGAACCCAAATGAGAAGCGTTTTCAGAAGCACCCCATCTATTCCTTTTATACTGAGCAGGAGTAAACCAAGAAGAGGACGTGAAATCTATTCCTCTTCTGGAAAAAGGATAAATCAGAGTACCTTTATTTGTATGGGACCGAACTTAGAAATCGCCTCTGAAATCTATATCAAGTGTTTCTAAATAGTATAGGCGTGTGCATCAGTGATGGCTCAGTAGATCTAAACCTGTCTGAAAATCAGAGCAATTGGAAAATGTTTGTGCTCACTCACCTCCTGACAAAGGAAACAATAACTAACACAGTAGGAAGCTGCAGCTATCTTCTGACACATTATGTTTCCAGCCCCAAAATGTCACCTGAAACCACTGAATGGAGATGAATGAAAACCAGCAGTGGTCGTGAAACATGCAAAAGGAGAAAAAGCCCAGCTACAAAAAAGGCCGAGGTTCTTCAAAGCCCAACAAGCTGTTGACTCAGACCTTTGCAAAGTCGAAAGCGTATGTTCTCTGGTTAAGGCCCAGGGTCTTATAATTGACCAGGCAGGGAAACTTAAAATGTCTAATTTGAGGTATAACTGCAACATGTGAAATCTTTGCAAGAAGCTCTTAAAGAACTACGGTACCTGAGAAAGATTCTCCATTTCTCTGTCATTTGAAAATGTAAAGAAAGACTCTGAAGCATATAATGTTCAAAGGAAAAGGGACCCAGGAGCATCCAGAATTCAAACTTATTGTGTCAGGGTTGATTCTACAAATTTTTCATCAAGTGTCCTGTGACACTAACAAAAGAATCCTTTGGAACTTTGTGAGAGTTGAAGACAGTTGATAAGTGAAGATGAGTTATTAACTTTAGAGCAATATCCTTCCTGGAGCTTTCCTAGATCACTATTTTGGGAGCCAACATGAAATTTTTTTAAGGACAAACATTTCTTAATGAGCAAAGTTAGAAATGCATGCTAGCTTGAAACTGAAGGGGAAAATGAGAAAATGGGAGTTCTCCTTCATAACTTTTAGACATTTGTTGGCTGTTTGAGCCAATAGCATAGTTTGGGACTCTGCTGAGCAAAATTACTGTGATCGTACAAAGAAATATAATTGAGTTTTATGTATGTGCTGGACCTCAGAATTTTTCCATTCATCCTAGTTTGCTGTTTTCATGGATTGTTTGCTATGGATTGGTCTAGATTAAAAACTTGGCTATCTTTTGAATGGGTGCACAAAATAACACGAATGTCTTCTGAGATCCAAGAGTGATTCGTTTTATCATGTGCATGCGATCAATGTTTTCCTGGGTTAATATATAGCACCAAGTTTTGTAACTTTTCCTGTTCCAGAAAGGAAGTGTTAGTGACTTCAATTATTGTTCAGTTATTGTTTTTACTACTGTTTCAAATTATTATTATCTTTTCAAGAACATTAACACTCATAGACAATCAAACTGAAGTCACATTTTGAAAATTGTGTAGATAACTTCATTAATTGGGAACACTACTTTCAGTTAGATGACTGGTTTCAAAGGTGAGAAACTGGAAAGAGAGAAAGGAAGAGTTTCACATTAACTTTCTAGCTGGACTACCCATGCTGCTGAATTGAATAAATGAATTCCATTTTGACCTTAAAGGAAGTAGAAGTCTTCTAAAATTTGAGGAATTTCTTATATTTGTGATAGGCATATTTTAGGATAGACTATCTTTATATTTATGCATAAATCCTTAGATTTTCTCTTACAAGGATCTAAGATTTCATTAAAAATTTTTCCAACACTGTGGTATTTGAATGCTGGTGAAATATGCACAGAGACTAATATATGTCCACATTTTAGCTAAAATGAAGCATTAACATTAGGCTAGGTAAATAGATTCCATTGGTCCTCATCACCAATTTACAGTTCATAAGTAGAAAAAAAATGGATCCTCTCTGATTTTTTTCAACACTTAGAGCTGTCAGAGTTCAGTAACTGTTCCATGATTAATGATAAAATGACTCCCTTCAAAAATGGAAATATGCTGACTTTATTTTCCCAAGAACTTGAAATCCCTTTGGCAGGAAACCCAATACGATATATCACATGCTAACCTGAAATTCATATAAAACATTACACATTTACAGCTACTCCTTTAATTCTCTAAAACTTCATTTTAGTCCTGTAGGTATTATTTTCTGCTATTTTAGCAGGAGTAGGCAAAATATATTATTGGAGAAATATGCTGGAATAGTAAAGAGAACAAGAGTTGGGGCTATTAAGTTATATTAACAGCTTTCTTTAGCTTTATTTAAAAAAATTGATGCAATAAATGTCATTTTAAATATTTTAACATACATTTAATCTGGTAGAGTAGGGCTTTGACAATTTATTCTTGAACATAATGTTTCTTAATGAGGTTTTCATACATGAAATTCATTAGTATTTAGGACAAGGAAAAATAAGTGAATCTGTACTCCTATGTTGTCAAGTTTATGATCTGTTGGTACACTAAGGTAAATAAATATGGTGTATACACCAATAGATTAATTCTACATACATTATACAATTGCTCACATTTTAATCATGTGAGGTACTAGTTTATAGTGAATTTCAATCTCTTTGTTTTGTGATGTGGAATGTTCCCAGATACATAAATATCTAAAGAGATTAACTGAACCATTCATTTATTCATTCATTTACTCAGAGATAATGTGTTGCTTGCCTAATATGTGCCAGGTATTCATCTATGTCTGGGAGTACGATGGTGAGAGGGTGCAGTTCCTGCTCTCCAACAGTGTGGCTGCCTCAGAGAATGATGAAAACATATAATTTAAAGCTTAGCTAATGCCTAAACTCAGGGACTACACCTTGTAGGGCTGGAATGCTCTTTCTGGATGTGTATGGTGCTGTGACCCTAAAAGCCAGAATGCACAGATCCAAAAACCAAGAAGTAGAAATTGGCCCCTTTGTTGTCACTCAGAGTGGCTCTTTGGTGGAGTCAGTGCTTCCCATGCCCATAATTCAGACTCTTCTGGCTTAGAAGTCTGGTTTCCATGGGGCAGGAGGGCACTTCATGAGGGGGTCTACAAAGTGTTTCACAACCTCGAAACTACGACTACTTCTTGGTCATTTTGTGCTTCTCATGCAAGTGGCTCCAACAGAAGAGAAGAAAGTGATCATGTTGGTGGGGATAACTGAACCTGATTATAGTGAACAGCTATGACTGCTGCTACATAATGGTACCCTGGGAGAGTATGTTTAGAACCCTGGGGTTTCAAGGGTGCCTGAGTGGCTCTGTCAGTTGAATAGCTGACTCTTGCTTTTGGCACAAGTCATGATCCCAGGGTTGTGGGATCTAGCCCTGTGTCACGCTTCATGCTCAGCTTAAGATTCTCTCTCTCTCTCTCTCTCTCTCTTCCTCTGCCCCTCTCCCCCCATTTGTGTGTTCTCTCTCTCACTTTCTAAAAAAAAAAAAAAAAAGAACCCAGGGGTTTCATTGGAGATTTCCTCATGAGAATAGAAAATGGACCATTGTAAAGACAATGGCTTAACCAGGGTAACAGGGTAATTAACAATTCTGACCTCTTGGGTAAGAAGGTCTGTGTCATCCCTCCAAACAATTGAGTCTAGACCACCTGGGATAGTAAGCAAGAATGGGAGAAGCAATGAATGGGGATGAATGGAGAAAAAAGATGGTTACTGTCAGTTATGGCCCAGGGACAAGTTGCAACAGGAGGGACTCTAGCTTTGTCCACAAACTTTTCTATATTGAGTTGATTGTCTAGAAATTACCACTGGCCACTAACTACCTTGAAGGTTCTTTGAAAGGTCTGAGTGATGCAAGAAGTGGGCTCTCTTAGAAAACTCTTACTTCCACGTCACACCCTCTCATCCAAAGTTTTTATTTTACCATTGATACATCAAAAATTAGGTATAACCAGCCAGCACGTAGTCCCAACTTTTGCCTGAGGGCTATTTTTTAGAACACCTAGGGGACCATCTAACCAAAATCCACAGGATGACCCTTGAACAATGGGGACAGGAGCCTATGACTCAGGTAGAAAACTCTGAAGTGTAATACACAAGGCTCCCCAGAGGATCCCTAGTGATGCTGAGCCCTAATTATCCCCATTGGTTAGCAACTTGATAATGCACTGCTACATCAGCTTTCCTTCCTTTCCCATTTCACTCTTCTCATTTTTCTGCTTCTGTTTTTGCTATTACTTCCAAAAATAAGTTACCTACATGCAAGGTCCCATCTCAGGTGTTTTTTTTTTTTGGGGGGGGGGGAGGTGGTGGTGATATAGGAGAGATGGTGAGAATGATTTTATAGAAAAGGAGGGAATGGGGCATAAGAATCTAGAGAGAGAGAGAGGAATTGCATTTAAGGAGACATTGAAGCAAAAGGATAAAGCATGTGAATATTCAGTGGAAGAACACTGAAGGTGGATGGAACTATAAGCACAAAAACCCTGTGGAAATTTTCCTGACACATTTGAGAAGCAGCAGGTGCCTGACGTGGCTGGAGCAGAATGAATGTGATAGAGAAAAACAGAAAATAAGTTTATAGAGACAATTAGACTGACCGAATAGAGGCTTTAGTGGCTATATAGGCATATTTAGCATCTCTGGGCTCTCATTTATAAGTGGGGCTAATAATGGTGGTCTCTCATGGTCTTGTGAAGTGTTCGAGAGACTGTAGCAGCTAGAAAGAGTAAGCCTGTTATCTGTCCATCTATCCATCCATCCAATCTATCTGTATTTCACTTCTTAATTCTTTTATTCTCTTCCATCTCCCCCTTTAGCATAGCACTCATTGATACACAGTCTACTATGGACTATGGCCATACAGGCATTGATGTCAAGGCCCTGGAGAGCTGAGAGCCTTCAGAGGATAGGATTCTTACCTATGTATATGTCACATTACACACCATTTCCCTCCCTTTTTCATCTTGTGTCTCCCTTCAGTCTCTGGAACTTTGTCATGTTAGACTAAACATTCTATACTCCCAGGAAAACTTACATCCTGTTCACTTGGAGGGGCATACCCTTAATGATGTACTTTCTTTAAAGGAGCCTGTTGAACTTGTGGAAACCTTGACCCTGTCATGTATAATTAGTAGCAGGAAGGCCCCTACTTTGTTGACCCTTGTTTTATGTTACCTTTTTCACTCGGGCTATGAAGAAAATGTAAGTCACCATTATTGGAAAAAACAAGGTAAAGGTGAGTAAATTGGGGCTCATCAGAATATCTATAAATTATTTGACACTTCCTAGAGCAACAGACTTTATAATCTGTTATGAAGCTACTGTGAAGCTGTTCCACACTTGGGCTACTCACACATCTGTTCACTTTGTATTTGGTGACTTCGTTCGTGCTCAGTGTTGTAAATTTTACTGCTTATAGACTATATGAGATTCATTTAGTAACTTATTTGCCAGGTAATGTTTAATTTTATAGAGTTGTAAGAACTGTTATGATTGTGATGTGGAGGATATTCATACCTTGTCACGCTCTGCAAAATTTTTTCTGACACTTTTTACTGAGGCATATTGGACCTCTCACTCTTTTCTTCAACAGGTATACAAGAACGGCTGATATGGTGTCAGGTAAGTGGGGCTATACCAGCTTACATGACTTGAGCTTTCATGAGATTCCGAGTCTTGGGACTGTGCTATTTGAAAAGTAGTTGTGGCAAAGAAGAAGTGCAGGAGTCAGAAGAGCTGATAAGAGAGAGACTGGCTGAGTATGGGCAGTTCTGGGAGTCTGTTGTGCTATGTTCCTCATTTATCCACTAAACCTGCCACTTGAAGTCTGCTACCAATAATCGGAGTAAGTTAGAAACTCAAGCTGGAAGAAGATATCGTTTGCCAAAAGGCAATGTGCCCCTGGGAAACCTGGGGAGGAAGTTCAGCAGAGGACTTCTGCAATGGAAGAGCCTAGGAACCCCTTACAGATAGGCTGCTCAGAAACTCAACCTGAATTCTGAATTATGAAGTTGGCTTTAATCTGGAATTAAACTAACAAGATGGTTGCCAAATTGTTTTGTTCTGCTTTATCCTCTTATCTACTCCTATGTCCCCACTAAAACGAAAACCAGGTGAAATATAAGAACTTAGATAAAATTGGCCTCATATTTGGTGGTACTTCAAGTTATAAGGGTACTGATATGACTCCAAAATTGATGCATAAAATTATATACAGCTTAAATAAGGCCCAAATCACAAAATGTGTCTTGTGGCCTAAATATTAAAGAGTTCACACTCCCACAATGTTGGGAGTAGGGATTCCAAAGACAAGACCTTCAGCCTGAGAGAATCTAAACCCAGAACAAACACAAAATAAATAGATAACAGGAAATTCTAAAATTGTAGTTTTTATAGTGTCAAACATTAAAAACTATACCTGAGTGCCCCAAAGAAAGCATACATACGTGTGCTTATACTTGACTGATGTTACATATACATAACACTATAAAAAAGATTAAAGGAATTTCAAAATAGGTTTTTGGAATCTCAACAGAATTAGGACAAACTTTTGAATGTTCATGACACCATTCTAAATAAAGAGATTTCACTATTGGTTCTGTGCATGTTTTAATCAATGATTGTACAAGTCAGATAATTTAGATTCCAAAGTAAAAATTTTTTGTTTAAATACATTTAAATGTATTCACTATGTTAAAACACCATGCTATTTTGGAACAAATAAATGATTTTCAGAAATAAATGCATACTTTTTATCATCCGTCACCCTTCATTTACCTACTTGCTTCATTTGGCTTCTAGGACACTGCACTCTCCCCAATTCCTTTCCTAACTAACTGACCATTCCTTCTCAGTCCCATTTGTTGAATTCTTCTTATCACCTTGAAGTCTAGTGAGTGCCCAAGAACTCCATCCTTGGACTTCTCTCCCCTGTCTGCACTCCTAACCTCACAGTCTCAAGGATTACAATGTCTGTAGTGAGGGTGTGCCTAACTGACAGACTCCTATAGGCAACTGCTTACTCAACCCCTCCTCCTGTGTAGCTAAAGACCAACCTCTGTCCTACCTGCCCCCACCAAATGTGCTCCTTCCCATTTTTTTCCCCATTCAGTAAATGGCGATTCAAACCTTTCATTTGCTCAGGTTAAAAACTTGGAATCATTCTTTACCTTTTTTCTCTCTCACGTTTTTATCCAGTTTGCCAACGAATCCTGTATACTCAAACTTCTAAATTTATCCAGAGTCTGGCTTCAGTCAGACTGCATCATCTCTTATCTGGCTCATTTTAATAGCTTCTTGACTAGTGTCTATGCTTCCACTCTTATTCCCAATAGTCTATTGTCAAGGTAGTTTAGGTGCCCCTAAGTCATGAGGCAGATCATATCACTCTTCTGCTTGGAATCTTTTGATGGTTTCCCATCTGAATCAGGGTAAAAGCCATTCGGTGGACCCCTCATCACCCTCACCTCCACACACACAAACCCTGCCATCACCATCTCTCTGACCTCATCATCTGCCGCTCTTCTTCCCTTCATCTTTCTGCCTTAGCCACACTGTTCTCTCCAGTGATCTTCAGATGCTCCAATGAGGCTCCTGTCTGGAGCTTTTGCATTTACTTTTCCCTCTGTGTAGAACATTCTCTTCCAGCACTAGCTGCATGGCTTGCTACCTCACTCCTTCAGAACCCTTTGCTCACATGCCACCTTTTCAGAGAAGCTCTTTTCTCCCTGATCAGTCCTTCTTTTCCACTTTATTTTTCTCCATAACAGTTACTACCATCAGCCAACATACCACACGCTATACTGCATCTCCCTATTACAATGTAAACTTTACTGAGGCAAATACTTGGTCAGTTTTGGTCATTGCTGTTTTTCCATGCTGAACTATAATTTTAGAGAAAAGTTACTAATGTGCACACACCAAGAAGCATGCATATTACACATTTAAGAACTGGATGAGGTGCATGGTAGCATGGGGACTTGGCTTGGAAGCAAATCATATGCAGTTAAGATGCATAAAATGACTTAAAGATCAAGACTTCCACTTACAGCCATTAAAGAGTTAAAAGGTATATTGTTTAAACAATCATGGAAAAAGCCACAAAAACTTACTCCTCTAAAAATATCATTGAAGTCAAAAATGTTTGTTTGCTATTTATGTTAACACTGATTATCAGCATAATTAAATGTGTTAATAAATCATCTAAATACCAAATACCCAAGAATGGTGAAACGAACTTCCAGAGTCAGATCTGTCTTAAATAGAGTAGATAGCTGACTATCACAGAAACAGTTCTATAATCCACAGTATGAGACAATTTCTCACGACCATTAAAAATCTCTACAGGTCCTGGGGGACTCTAAATTGAAGCAGGCCAGACATCATGGCATCCATGCAAAATCAGGTATGACAATTCATCAAAAGTATCTTTTGGGGAGAACTGATGGTTCCCCTAAATTGGGAACTACAAAACGAAACAAAACAAAAAGATCAAATCCTAATATCATGTTTAACTGGCTGACATCCTTTCTGTCTTTTTTTTTTTTAATAATAAAAGGATTTCCAGTGCCACGATACCATATTCATTGCCAAACATAAGAATGCTGTGCATGCACAGGAAATAAGCGGAGATGAATATAGTATGCATCGTTGTCCATGCGAATTTGTGCAGTTGTGCATATTTACAAACTCTCACAGCCCTGCACTTTGCATTCCCGGTAATAATAATCTTTGGAATTCGGGACTGTTTGTTTACCATTTAGGAATATAGTGTTTCATTTTTCCTGAGACTAATGGGCCCTATTAGCAATGGCATCGTCTTATGGCGAACACAAACATTTCTCAATAAATTCACAGCTTGGTGCTTTGGCAAAGTGGAAATGCCATTTAAAGGACAGAGTCTGCAAACTGAAATATGATGCAGAAAAACAGCAGTGAGGAAATTATTGAAAATGAGACTCATCTCACAACAAGTTAAACAGCATTATCGAACCAATCAAGATTGCAATTTGGGGGCTGGTTTCACCTGCTAATGAGTAAGCCACTCACAAGTCCTAAGGTTTTGAATTCAGATTTTGTATCTTTTACAAATTTAAACACTAAGGCAGAGATTGGGCTGCTTTCCCTGGCTCCTTTCTGTGTCCTTAACTTAGGTGAAAGCTTTGTTAGGCAGCCTGGCTCTCTCCACTGCTAGATAAAGTCGAATTGCCGTGGTGTGATAATTGCTCAGAAATTGAACTAAAGGCAGCTCTGTCCATACAGTGTTTCATCAGCCAAATATTTCAAAGAGAAATATTGAAACTTAGAGAGGCACAAATGATCTTGGCTGTGGATGTCTTAGGATTTCAACTCCAATCAAAGGGAACAGGACACGCTTAAAAATAGTCGCCTCCATGCGCTGCAGCCTAAAGTTAGACCTGCATAATCACAGACAGTCCCTGTCAAGTCAGTGTAAGGAGCCCCTTAAAGCAGGAATGCACACACAGCTCACGAGGCGGCACATTTGGATGATTTGTGGCACAGGATCAGAAATCGCTTCAACTTGTTTGAAAGGAAAGAGCAACATACTTTAGAAAAAGAACACAAAATCCCATGTGATCTTGATTCTTGGAAACACCTATTTTCTTACTGAATGTGAAGCATGGAGGAGTGCGTCTTGTATTATTTATTCCTGGCTGGGCGTGGATGTCAGAGTGGAAGGGCTCTTTTGTGCCGGCATCCAGGATTGGAATGAGACAAACAGAGCAACACAAATATTCCATTGTTTGCCTCTGTAGACAGAGGGGCTGGAGACAAAGGCGCTAGAATGCTGGAGAAGCACTTCCGTGGAAATGCTGGTGAGGAGCACTGAATGCTATCTTCCCTTTCTCCCTAGCTTGCTTGCATTTTTCTAAAGCTGAAACAAACAAAAAAAAAAACTTTCAACGCACACACACGGAAGAGAAAGGTGACGTGCCAAGTCGCAGTTATAAACAAGCAGAGCACTGTTATAACATTTACAAAAATGAGAACCTACTCGGAGCCCCCCTCATCACCATGCATACACCCTCAATTAAAACAATGCCCCTGATAGCAGGCAGTATAATCTGCATTTTATTTCACTCATGAGCAAAATAACAAGTTACTCAGGCCTGCGGCACTCATGAGTGATATGGGGCGTGTAATATCCTTTCCATTGAGTTTCCTATTATTAAGCTTGAAATAAGGAGTTCAGAATTAACTGTGACAATGATTTTATCTAGTGTTGGCATCACCATTAGCTTTTGCAGTTTACTGCTAATAAAACTTTAAATTTGCTATTACTTCTAATAACCTTCTTGCCACCTTAGCTGTAGAAATTAGACAAAGAACCCTGCTGACATGTGGCTAGTGACATTTTCTGCAAGTGTAGAAAACTCCGATGACAACAGTGACTGTTATTTACCAAAGTATAATAAAGCCAGGCCCTGCTGGCCTTCAGCAGCCTAATTTAAAGCACCTGTTCCTGGGGCTTGAAGAGGCCTATAAAAGAACAAAGCATAAAATTCTGGTTTCTGTGATTGTTGTTCCAAGCATCAGAGTTTTCTTTCATAGCCATCCAATATATTCTGAGTAGGAGAAAAGAATAACTTGTGATCAGGCCTAACATGGGTGACATAGAATATTAAAACAAGTCATTATCTGGTTAGCTCAGAAACCCAAACGTATTCCTGAAGCACCAAAAATTTCTGCAGTGACAGACACATCTGTGACGTGATCACTTTCTGTCAGATCTCTAACCTCATTCAGCCCTTCCTCTGTGATCCTGGACGTTACCTTCCCTGATAATCAGGGTCAGGAATGTTCTTGTGTTTTAGCCTGTCAGCAAAATTAATACATATATGGCTGTTACGACTTTGGTCACAATTCAGATCTTTCTGGCAATGCCCTCCCAACAAAATTCCCCTAGATAAACAAATAAGACATGAATGAGACAATGGACTTAACCATTCAGAAAAAAAAAATAGTAATAAGTCTATAGAAAATATTTTTAAAGCATTTGCTTTTAACCACAGAGGAAAGAATTAGTTGTTTGCCAGACTTTTATTTGGGAATCTGTAGTAACATTCAGTCAGGTTATGTTCAGCATTTAAATTCCTGCCCTCACACATTTTCGACTCAGGGCATGCTGTGATACTGGAGAGTTTGCTCTTTACTCTCATTGGGCAGCAGAGTGATTTGACGAAAAAGTCTGCATTCCTGAAAATTGGGGGATCAAAGTGAAGCCTGTTGGCCAGTGAAAACCCATCTTTTGCAAGGATTCCTTTCTTTTCTGTCTTCTCCAGTCAACTCTTCTCACTTTAAAGAACTGAATTTTATTAAGAAACGTGAGGTCAAGAGGAAAAGTTGTTCCCCCAAGGCACTCCACAGAGGACATGCTCTTGGCCAAGTGAGGAGTCAGCACTTGTAGCAATACTCCGAGTGAGACTGGCTGCAAGTGGGAGTAGAGCAGTTAGACAGCTCTTGAGATTTCCTGAACTGTGAAGGAGTGGTTTATAACTGGAGGAACACGCTCAGACCACTGTCAGCTTTTACAAAGTTGATAACGGCCGCAGCTTTTGGTGGTAGTTTCTTCCTGGAGTAACTTCAGGGTTAATCTTCCCTTTCTGGAGTACTATTATAAATTTTTTTTTTAACGTTTATTTATTTTTGAGACAGAGAGAGACAGAGCATGAACGGGGGAGGAGCAGAGAGAGAGGGAGACACAGAATCGGAAGCAGGCTCCAGGCTCCGGGCCATCAGCCCAGAGCCCGACGCGAGGCTCGAACTCACGGACCGTGAGATCGTGACCTGAGCTGAAGTCAGACGCTTAACCGACTGAGCCACCCAGGCACCCCTCTGGAGTACTATTATAATCACGACCTGTTTGAATGTTAAGCATGCACCCACCTCTTGCTCTTCTTCCTTATTCTCTCTCAATCCAACACTCAACAAAGGAGGTTCTGCTACTTGCTTTTTCTGCGCCAGCCTTTTAAAACTAGATGAGAAAGTTTATGGGTGCCAACACCAGGTCTGAGTAAGAGACTTGAAATGCCGGGAAGGCAACCAGGGGGGCAAGTTCTCAAGGAAGCACTTGGAACCGGACAGGACATTTAAATGATATCTTCTTGTTAGGGCTTTCTCGGTGACCCAGGAAGTTTTCCTTATGGATTTTGTTAAAGTTCCCAGTTCCCTTTCAACTCCAAGAAATGCTATCTTGGGATTCAGAGCCAGAAAGGAATAGTGTCTTTCCTTTAATGAGCCAGGACTTCATTCACTGTGAATGTGAACTATTCTTTTTACATCTGGGATTCATCTGTTCAACCACAAAATGTCGGTTAAGAAAGAAGGAATTTAGTAGAGAAAGTGGTATTCAAGGCCAGCCCATCTTTGCCGGCTGGGAATTTGCTTCTAAGAGATGAAAAATGACTGAGGACCAGCTGAAAACTACCGGTGGCTCTACAGTGAGCTGTCGCCCCTCAGTGCTCACCCCTCAATTATACTCCATTCCTCCTTATTCAAGAGTAAGTTTCTGCCTTCATTGCAAGTATCCCATCTCTGAAAATTCTATTTTGTTCCTCCAATTTACAGACCTGAGACTAGGGGAAGGAGGAGGGAAGAGGGTATTTCGCTTTAGCGCCCGGAGAAACCTGCTTCTGACGAGCTCCATTTTAGGAATGATTGCAAGTTTCCAAAGTATCCTTGTTCGAAAATTGTGTTTAGACTCAAGTCAGAGCCGTTAGAAATTAAATTGTCACTAGATGTGACATTACTCATGTGAAATAATGCATCTGGGGATTCCAAAATACCTCCTTTCAACAGAGATTTGGGAAATACAATGGATTCATAAATTGTTTTTGCCAAACTGCTGGTTGTGCTAATTTCTATAGATTGCCTTGGATTTTATTACCTTTTGATAGCTATGAGTAATTCATGTTTGTTCAATTCTTCTTTCTTAATATTCAATTGGTTAAAAAAACTTTTCTAAACTAGTTATTTGTCCCATAAAACAGTACTGAAATTGCATGTGCTTGTCCCCAAATTGCTTTCTACTCAAGTAGCTACTATCCACTTGGACTATTCATTTCAATTGCTGAACCACAAAAATAGGTGTCTTTTGTTATATACAAACAGCTTTCAATCTGCTAATTAGGGCTAATTAGAGGGCAATTGAACTTTACTCTCCCTGTGTCTTTCTCTTTTTAAACTGTAGGCTGATGGCATTTTGCAGACTAATAGAATGAGCAGCCTTCCTGAGCCTCATACTCTTTCCATTATGCTATTGCTACTATACATTTTCTTGTCAGTGCTGGTGGAGAGAAACCCTAGGAGTGCAACTGTGCTTATTATACATGCTAAGGGAGACTAATTTAAGGTGACTGGATAAAGCTTGGCTGGTTCTAAAGAAAACCTTCAGTGTGGGGCGGGAGAAGGTGGCATGGCTAGGCAATCCCTTACTCTCTGTGTTGTTTAAAGTTATGTTTCTCCCTAACAGGAAAAGGCACTAGACTTTTCTGTTACTCTGTTCCACATTAACTGACACGATTTCCTTTGTTGCTTTTATCAACCCTGTGGAGAGAGAGAGTTTTCTCTGTTCCATTTGTTTGAGAGACAGAGGCGTGGGGAGTTACCTGGAGAGGGAACATAGGAGAAGCATGGTCTTTGGAGTCAGACATCCAGGCATTCAGTTTCTGCTCCACACTTTCTGTTGTATACTTTGCAATGCTACTGAAACACCTGGGAGTTTTATTTTCCTTCATTTGTTTCTATAATGATACTGTCCCAAAATTTGGTGAGACTGAGTCAAGAATTCTATTGAGTTGAGCTCAAGTTTCATTTGTTCACCAAACTCTAATTGACATTCTACTATGTGCCCCTTATTTTAAGATGTTAGAAATACAAACACAAAGAAGATGCTGTCCATATCCTCCAGGGAGTTTTGATTCTGTGAAGATGGTCAAGGCAAGAGAAAACCACAAGACAGTGGTATAAGCACTGTGGTTTTTATGGTGGCTAGAGGTGCAGATCACCTGACTCAGGTTGGAGGAATTCAGGAAGGAATTCTGGAGAAAGTGAAGATGTAGCTGGGTGTTAAAAGGAGGGACAAGTTAACAGTCAAATGACAGGTGGGGTTAGGGCAACAATAATCAGGTAGCAAAGGAGTAATGGCAGATAGCCATAAAGATAATTCAGGGAGTTATAGATATGTAAGTTATGGATGAGAATATAGGACTTGGGGGAGTGACTTGAGTAGCAGTTGGTGGAGTAGGGATAGGAGAGGTTTAGGGTCATAATCAGGAAGGAGTCAGTATTAGAAGGCAGATTTTCAGATTTCAAATACTATCTTTTCTTATCACAGTCCCTTCCCAGCCCAGCACATGTGTGTGTGTGCATGTGGATGTGCACGAGTGTGTGTGTGTGTGTGTGTGTGTGTGTGTGTGTGTAGTCAGATGTTTGGAATGAGCATTTCACATATATTTTTACTGCTCAAGAGATGGTCTTTTCTTTACAGCTAACATGTGGATACACATTACAATCCTGTACTAATGGAACAGAAATGTCAACATACTTTGAAAGAAGCCTTTAGCTATACTTTCACTTCCCGTTATCTGTACTTCAAAAAAAAAAAAAAAAAAAAAGAACAATTCAAGCCATTAGAAGCTGTTTGTGAAATATTTCAGCCTTAAAAAGTTGTCTTTGATGAGACAGAGTACCAGCAAAGAAAGAAAGGAAAGCAAACCTAGGCAGTAGAGAGTTACCATTTTATCCTAGGTGAGAACCAACCATCCTAATGGGCTTAATAACTATAAATATTTCTCCAGCAACTGGTAATCTGGAGACAGAATTCTGCAAGTAGGCTACCTTTTGCATTGAGTTATTACAATGCATTAAATTATTGCATTTAGATTTCATAGATAGGTGGATAATAGGTAGGTAATTTATCTAGATAGGGAAGGAGCTATTAACATGTGTCTTTTGAAACACAACCAATATGTGTAACATAGGACCTGGATTCTGTACAGAATGCAAATTTTCTGGTACAGCATCTTACTTTGCTAACTAAAATAGACAAATTTGTGTATTTCAGGGGAGACCCTGTGTTATTCTAATCTTCCGACCCAGGCCATTTGATTGCAGAAGGCACAATGAAAACATCTGAGAATGACAAAAATAACACAAAAATAATCTATCCCATATCTAATACTTAACAGATTCAAATATTTCTAGCAAATGGGCTCCTTACAAGGGTGTGATTTGAAAAAAAATACCCCAGAGTTCATACACATTTTAACTTTGCTCTGGCAAACACAAGACATGGATACTTCTCCCTTTCTGGATACAATGCATTATATTAAAATATAATCTATGACTGAATGTCTACAGAAAACCCAAGTTTCCTGCTGTTTTTCTTGTAAACTGGAAGAATATTTCCATAATCTGAATTGGAAGTTTTTTTTTAATGGGATGGGGATGAGGGGAAGTGAGGAAGAGGTGAGTCATTCCCATGGCTCCTGGGAACACTATCACAGTATTTGTACTTGCTGTAATGTTGTATTTGCTAAGAAGTAGAAGGCAGAGGTTAACAGATTCCCATCTCTTTTGTACTTCTTCATTTAATTTTGTTTAACTTCTATTCCTCAATATCTTAACAGTTTCTTCCATGCTCATAGATATTCTTATTTCATACTCACAGCTCTCCCAGCCAACTCTCCTTCTAAACTTGGTCAGGATGTGTTATATGTACAGTAAAAGAGTTGCATTTCCCAGTTCTGCTGCAGCTGAAAAACAGCAATTATGCTGCCAATTCTAGAAGCACAGAGCATATATCTAAAGTAAAATATGACTATATGCCCTGTGATGCAGCATTGTCCATCTGCCCCTCCAGATTATTCTCCGGGTTTCTCCCCTTGTCCTCTATCCCAGGAGACTAATATGAAGCGTCCATGAAACAAAGTTTCTTTTACTCTGGCTTTCAGTGGGGCTCAGCCAATGGGAGGCCCTGGTAGCAAAGCGGAAGCCATGAGGAAAGACATACTGGAGTATTTGTTCCCTTGAGTCCCTCCCGCTGGTTCATGGGTTGGCAGTCTCGGGGTGCCTCTTCCTTGGGCCACAGCTCCTGTTGGGTGACTTTCCCGCCAGACACAGGCCCCACTCTATTCGAAACCCACCTCCTCTTGCCGCTTCAGCCCTGGTGGTTGGAAGGGTCAGGAACGCCTGCTTTACCCTCCGCGGTTGGTTTCCCTTAACACTGCCCACCCTTTGTGTCTTCATTAAAACTCACTTTAAACACTTGAGCGTGCCATCTGTTTCTTGCCAGAACTCTGACTGATACAACTTCCCAAAGCCAAACATGAAGAAAACAGTGGGAAAAAAATATCAAATTTGGGCACTGAATCAGCTGTTTTGTTTTTTTTTTTCCCATGCACTGCATATAGCAAATACATGTGAATAGGAAGCACATGATCTCTGAAAAAAAAAAAAAAAAAGAGAGAGATTTCCAGTCTAGGAATTTTAAGTTGTTCATATTACACCATGTTTAGCATTTGCTATATACTAATAAAAGCATGCAAGTGACATCAATTTGCACTGAAAAGTAAATATTTTTCTTCTGTCCTAGATGACCTGTTCTTTTTTAATATGCCAATATTTTCATGCAAAAAGGCATACAAAAGATGGAAGAGCAGAAGTCAACCCAAGATGGCTTCAAAGTCATAGTATTGATCATTTTGGAGGCTCTTCAATCTATTCTTCAGCATACTCTGATAATGGTAAAGTCCTGCCCACCAACAATGGGCTTGTGCTGGAAAGACAAGGTTCACCATGTAAGGACTTGCCACTGCCTCCATTAATGCAATTTTGGGGGTTTGTTTGCTTCATTTTGTGGCTCATTTCTTACTCCACACAGCCTTGGTCTCCAGTGCTGCTTCCTACCATAAGTTAGAAATGAATTTTTTAAAATAAGCACTTGTACTTTGAACCATAAAACAAAATCTGAAGCTGAAATCAAAGGAAGAAGGTAAATTACTTTTAGTGCTCTGCAAAGAAACTTTCACTTGGCTATTTCCTGTTGTTTTGAAACTCTGAAAATCAATACAGAAACATATCATATTCTGAAGGCAGGTCATCTGTGCACTAGGTGTTTTTAACAGTTGGCTTTGAAGGGGATACTTATGCCCCCTTGACATGAATCTACAGTTCTTTACACTAAGTGTCCCCATGAAACTACATTTTTGCTCGAGCTATCCATCTCAATGGTTATTACTTTTTACTGTTCCAGGCTCCCATCTTCTATTATAGATTCACTGATAGATCAATATGACAGAGGCAAGATAAAAGTCAGTTAGCCACACATGTCTATTATGAGCCTGAAAATTCAGACACACAGTTCTCCTGACAAAAGCCAGGCACGTAACTGAGTCGTTACGTGTCTGGGTGGTTTTCTAGTCCTTTCTGTACAAACTCGCATTCCTTGACATCTTTCTTAATTTTGAGGTCCTCATGGCCTGTCAGGGAATTAGGAATGAGTGGTTCCCTAGGGGAGAGAGTGATTTTAAAATACAATCTTCACTTTTGAAAGGAGAGAACAAAACACATTTGCTGCTACACTGAGGCTGTAAAAAGTAGTGCTGACATGCTCAGTTTCTAAACCACAGACAAGTGGACTGTAAACCCATACGATGGTTCAAAGTCAAGGAAAGAATCTTTGTAGTCCTCTGATGGGTAATGGGAATGACAAAACTGGCTTTGGTTTGGTTGGAGACCTCAGTTCCCTCTGGGGCTGATCACTTCAGCTATGAATCAGCAACCGTTTTGAGAAAGAAGTAGGAATCTACTAAACATTTCAGCCACTGTCCACATGATGGTCCACAATATCCACTAGTATTGTAGGGAGAGTGTGCTCAAGCAACACCTCAGAGGTGAAATTAATGGTTAGCCTAAGAGGCGAAGATTCAATGGTTTCATATTTTAAGATTTTAGCTCTTATTGCAAGCGCTCATGGTGAGATTCTCGACAAGAGATGTGAAACTTGAAAAGTCCACCAAAGGACATTAGAAGTTCAACTAAAATATAGACCTTTTAATTCATTAATTTATTGTCTCATGAACGGATTTAATAAACATTTACTGAGTTCTTACTGTGTGTCACTTACTGTGTTTCACTCTGCAAGGTGTTCAGGTTAAAAGAGGTTGGTTTCCTGGGGTGCCTGGGTGGCTCAGTCCCTTAAACGTCTGACTTCAGCTCAGGTCATGATCTCACGGCTCACGAGTTCAAGTGCCGTGTTGGGCTTTGTGCTGACAGCTCAGAGCCTGGAGCCTGCTTTGGATTCTGTGTCTCCCTCTCTCACTGCCCCTCCCTTGCTTGCTCTCTCTCTCTCTCTCTCTCTCTCTCTCTCAAAAATGAATAAACATTAAAAAAAAGAGGCTGATTTCCTGCCCTCAAGTGGCTTATGATTTAGAAGCCGAGACAGACAGGTGTTATAGGCAACCGTATGGAAAATACACACATATAAAACAATACACTACTTTCATAAGGACTTAATCTAAAATCAAGAATCCATACACATTATAGATCCAAAGAACACATTATGTTCCATGGGGGAAATGGCAGGAAGAAATGGGCAGAAGGGGATAAATGAATCAATTAATAAATGAATGACAGTGAAAAAAGAAAGGTATTGCAAAGACTGATAATAGTCTGCTATGGACTGAATTTGGGGGGGGGAACCCTAGACATTATTGTGCTGTGTGGTGTGTGCACACATTGCAGGTAACAACTAGGTAGGGACAGGCACTCAGCCCAGATGGGCTTAGGAGAGACCTCTTGGCAGAAGCAGGAATTTCTGGAGGATAAGCTGGGGGTTATCGGGTGAAGAGAGGTCTGTGAAGATATATCTGTGTCTATATAAGTATTGATATATTTATCTATTTTTTTATTGCGGTAAAAATTCATATTATGAGATATACCCTCTCAACAAATTTTTAAGTGTACAGTTCAGGATTGTTAACTATAAGCACATTGTTGAACAGCAGATCCCTAGAATCTTTTCATCTTGCATGACTGAAACTCTATATCCATGTAACAGCAACTCCCCGTTTCCCCCTCCCTCTAGTATATTCATCTATTTTCAATTTTAATTTCTCCCTCTCCTCCACCACCCACAAAGATAAGGGAACACTTATTTAAAGGCATGAGGGAAGAGCATGATGAATAAGTAGTTTACTGTGTCAAAGGGGAGGGATGGCAAGATTTCATGAGATTGTCACATCATAAAAGGCCCTGCAAATTACACAAGGAAAATTTTATTTTATCTGGAGAAAAAGAAAGCCAGTGAAAATTTTTGTTAAAGGGCATGAAACAGTCAGGATATCCCCTTCACAACTGTCACTCTGAGGACAACTGGAAGGGGGAAACCAGAATCAAGTGAAGGAGTTTGGAAGAAGTAGTAATTGAGACAAAGATAATGAGGGCCTGATGGAAGGGGTGGTCATGGTGGGGGTGGGGAAGGGTGGTAGGACCGGCTCTTAGATGAGAAAAAAATTTCAGGCTGGGAGCAGAGCAGGTGACAGTGTTGTGGACTGTCCATTTACTCAGTTTCACAAGACAAAGCAAGTTAAACCTCAAATCTGCTGCTTGGAGACAGGCAGTGAACACGGAATCAGGAGCAGCTCTGAGCATGCCCAGTTTGCCTGTAGTTTGCCCACTGAAGTTGGACTCCATGTGCAAGCCTCCCAAACTCACAGGGGTGTCCTTTCTTCCTCATGGATCAGTTTTAAGAGTAAGCAGAGCACGAATGAATATTACAGAAAACAAGGAAAGGCGGAGCTGGAGTTCTGTGAAAACCAGGGTCTACCACTGAGCATCAAAAATTCTTCATTATTTCGTTTTTGAACTCTGTTATATATAGTCAATAAGCATGTAGTTCTTTTTTTATTTATTTTTATTTTTTTAATGTTTTTATTTATTTTTGAGACAGAGAGAGACAGAGCTTGAGCAGGGGAGGGGCAGAGAGAGGGGGAAACACAGATTCTGAAGCAGGCTCCAGTCTCTGAGCTGTCAGCACAGAGCCCGACATGGGGCTTGAACTCAGGAGCTGTGAGATCATGACCTGAGCTGAAGTTAGACGCTTGACCGAATGAGCCACCCAGGCGCCCCAATAAGCATGTAGTTCTAAAGAAACAATCCTAAGAGTTTTGTTTTATTTTGGCTACATAAGTCTTCCAATCAATAATGATAAATGAAAGAATGATCAAGGTCCAGAAATTTGAGACATATATAATGGGAGGCTAAGATAAAGACCAAGCCATGCTTTGGTCAAAGGTGGGATAAGCATTTATATATTCATATTTTAAAACAGCTTTATTAAGATATAATTTACATATACATAAAAATCACCCATTTAAAGTTCACAATCAAACAGGTCTTGGTATATTCATCACCATGATCTAATTTTACTTTTTTATCACCCCCCAAAAAACTCATACTCAATAGTCACTTCCCATGACTTCCCACTTCATTCATCAATTGATGAGCATTTGAATTATTTCCACTCTTTGGGCATTTGTGTAATTCTCTTATGAGCATTTGTGTACACGTTTTTGCATGGACCTAGGTTTTCATTTCTCTGGAATATGTATCTAGGATGGGAATTGCTGTGACGAACTTCAATGAACTGCTAAACTATTTTCTAAAGTGGCTGCACCATTTTACATTCCTACTAACAATGCGTGAGGGCTCAAATTTCTCTACATCCCTGCTAACATTTGTTATTGTCTGTTTGATTATATTTATTCTAGTGTGTGTAAAGTGGTAACTCATTGTGGTATTGATCTGCATTTTCCTATAGGTTTGTATTTAAAATCTGTTGACTCAATCTCTTTTTTCATTATTTATAGAGTATATTTCTCTTGCAGTTTTTTTTAATCTTGTGAAAACTTGGTGAAAAGTCACCATTCATACATTAGTACAATAACTGTATAATAAATAGTAAAAACTCAAGGGCTTGAAACATGACACATGTATTAGTCATGAATCCATGACTGAGGCTGGGCTCAGCTTGGCAGTTCTGATCTGGACTCATTCAGATGTTTGGTAGTTAGCTGATCACTGGCTGACCTAGGCTGGCCCTGACAGGACAGCTCCACTGTCCTCCATGTGTCTCCTGCCCTCCAGCAAGGAGGACCAGACATGTTCTTCCCAGGCAGTGGCAAGTGTAGATGTTTTTCTGTGCCTTTGCTTCTGATACAACTGTCTCTATCTCATTGGCAGAGCAAATAGCATAGCTAAGCTCAGAACCGTGTGGCAAGGAAATATGTTCACTTCATAATGGGAAGAACTGCAAAGTCTCATGGCCCAGGGCATGGATACCATGGTGGTGAAGCATCTAGGCCATTCATGGTATCAGTCCACTGCATATATTGCACTATCACTCAGAAGAGAGATGGACGAAATCGGTAGACCAGCAGCTGTTGCCCCACTGACCTCCTATGCCAGGGCCACATTTGTTCTTAAGTTTGCCTGCGTGAAAACCAGATTCATTAGCTACTCTCTAGGGTTAAATATTCTCCTGTTAACAACGATTCTATTTTTAGAGAACAGGAAAGATATTTTTGTGTCAAATGAACATTCCATTGTTGAAAACATCTCCAGTGCTATAATGAGAACTCAGGACAAACCTAGATCAAATAGCAGCAGGTACTCTGAAGTATTCTGGGAAGTGTTTAAGCCTAGGATAGATGGCATTATTTAAGTATTTATAAATGTCATATCATCTGTTTTAGGAAAAGCTAATAGAATGTCTTGCGGACATTTCAGGTCCCCCCAAAATGCTTCTGTAATCTATTTCTATGGAATCGGCAAATGTGGAAGCAGACATATTATGGGTCAATACCAGAGAAAGGACTCTCTGCACAGATACAGGATTCACAGTCCATTAAGCTTCAGGTCTGCCCTGATGTGGATTCCTCTGATGTATTACTATTATATCCTATTTTTGTTGACTCAGTTACTATGTCAGCAAAACCAAACATTTTGGCTTGTGGCCCAGCCTCAAGCTGTCTATGGAGGGTATGTTTTTGCCTTTACCACCATGACAGTAATAAGCAACTGGCATTAGTTTGATTTGCATAATTGTGTGCTTCCAACTTAGACTCTGTGTCAGTAGGAAACAACTTATTGTGATGATACCCACAGCATATTATCTGTTTTGTGCTATCAGCATTTATTTATGTAAATTCCATCATTACAAGGGGTCATTTTCCAACCTTATACGACGAAATCACATTCTCTGCCAATAAGCAGGAAGAAAATACTATAGCAGAAAAGCTGAGCATATTTTGTCATTCGCAGCTGCTGGTCAAGGAGTAGGAAAGGTATCATTGGTGGTTGCTTGTTTGTTTTTTAGGCTAGTTTGTTTTAAGGACTGATAGATACAATGACAATCTGAAAGTCGGTCTATGACCCTTTAGAACTAATGCCATCAAGTAGACACATTCTCTTTTTCTCTCTCATACACATATACATACACCACAAAGAGTGTCCAACTCATCTAAGATTTTCTTTAAGAATAATTTATGGTCTAAAAAATATTTTGTGTTCCCTAGATGATGAGTCGAATGTTTTCTTTGATAAGGAGCAGAACTCTGTAATTTATTCATGCAAGAGATAAAAAGATGGAATACCTAACTAGAATACCCGACTTGTAAAAAGTACCTGAAAGAATGGGAGGGAACCAGGCAGAACTGAGATTTTGCAAACTAAATTTCACAACTCTGTTCACAAAAAAATAGCCAAGGTCAACCGTGCATTTTGTCATTAGAGGTAGATGAGTATCCTATGTGTCAGTGTAACTGAAGCTGTAATTTATACATTCTTTGATAGTTTCGCTAGTTAAGCACAAAAAGATGTCAGCATTTAACCCGACTTCAAGGAATGACAATGCAGAAAAAAGGGGGAAAAAAGACAGAAAACGCAGCAGTCAACCATTTTAAATCTACTTGACACCTGTCAAAAAGAACCCTGACTAAAAGGAGGATAATTAGAATATTGCTTTATTGTGAGCTTGTAGTTTCCAGCCCGGCCTGTATCACGCTTCAGGCTGGTCAGAGATGAGAGAGAGGAGGGAAAACAACAAAAATGAAAAAAATCAACCAGACATCGAATCTCATACTTCAGCAACCTTAGGTCTAACTGTTGTCTTTGCAGAGGCTCTTCATGGGAGCCCAGCTGATCATGCAGCTCAAAATGAACTTAGAAATGATCTTTTAAGAAATGCAAGATGAAAACCACATTTGGGAAAGTCTGTAAAGGAGAATACATGGGATTTCTCAAGAAATCTTTCCACGCCACTGTGTTAAATTGAGAAAAAGACCCAGAAAGATATTCCAACAACCCCAAATAATAATCCTTTGAAAGAATATCCTATTAGAGATGTGTGTGGTGGTGGTGTGTGTGTGTGTATTTGCATGTGTGTTTTCACGTAATTTTCACACTTTGACAGGCATTGATTCACAAGTGTGCAAGAGCCAATAGCATGGAATATTCTTTCCTCTTGTAAAAACATTTAGAGCTTCAACTCATAACTAAAATGTTTATCATGATTTTCGCCTCATTCTCTCCATTTCAATTCTCCTTCTCAATAGTATTTTCTTTATTCTGTATTGTATGGATTAAATGCCTCCTCCTAAAACATGTAGAATCTCATGCCACTCTGACTTCTACTTGACCACCTGTGGCAAATGAAACTGAATGAGGAATCAGTGATCAAATGACAGCTGCTATGACGTACGGCACAAAACATGCGATTGGGAATGATTATACAGGATTTCATTCCCAGCCATTTGCACTATTTATGTAGCATTTGTCAGCCTTTTAACATGTTGGCTCCTCAGCGTCTTCGTTTGTAAAATGCAGTGGGGAGCTGTAAGGGTCCTTTTAATGTGATCTTTGAAACGGTACCAGGATTTATGTTATCATTTGCTCAATTGCTTGCATTGGGAATAGAACTAGGAATGGAAAAGTGAGGTCTCTTGATGTTATTTCTTGTGTGGACAAGTTCTCAAAGGGAGAGGAAAAGGTGCTCAAAGAAACATCAAGCCAGGCAAGCAGAGCACACATTCTCATAGGAATACCTCCTCAAAAAGAGTTTAAATAAGCGGCCGAGCAGAAAGGCAAAGCTGGTTGTGGAAGAAAAGCTGGGAGAAGCAAAGGTCTGGCTAGCGCTTCATCTACAGTGGAGGAGTCATACCACACACAAGTCAAAGAGAGAAAACAGGCTTTCTGAAGAGCCCACCATGTGCCAGCAAAGTGGAAGTTGAAAGGTAATGTGAAATGTTACCTAAAAGCCACAGGGGCAGAACAGCAGCACTGGGAAAGCAATGCCAATCCCAAACGGGGCCAATGTCCAGAAGTATGTAGTTTAAGGAACGAAACCGAAGGAGACCCATGTGGGGCAGTTGAGCAAGAAGGACTAGAGCAAATGACAGTAGCAGTTAGAAAAAAGTTGATGTATTTGACCACAGGGACTGACGGAGGCATCTGGAAACAATGAAAAACACAATTTATTTTTCTCTCGAAGTTTTCTTTGAAAATAACCCTCCGGTGCAACAAAAACCATAATAATACCCCTAACATTTCACTTTTTATGTTTTAAAAATTGATGTAAGAAACAAACACAAAATTCTGGTTTTGTTAATTAAGGGGAATCACGATTTATAAAACAATCCCTTGTAGACTTTTTGATTTCATGAGGTCTTACTCCACCTAAAAGAAGCCCAGGGCATAAGAAGAGAGCTTAAGAAATACTTTTTCTCTATATTCCCTATAGCCATGCTCTACTCTGCTTACCCTCTTTTGGACATATGGAAACATAATGGGGAATGAACAGAAGACTCAATGATGTCTTTTCTTGGTAATGACAAAGGAAAAAACCCATGCTGATCATTTATCATATGTAATGTACTCATATCAAAGATAACATAATCAGAGGAGAGTGGGTTACAAACTACCCAATTGACTCAGCAGGTATCACCAAAATATTTGCAGGTTGCTTGGTAACCCAATTAAAAGTCTCTATTTAAATCCCAGATCATTAGTGACTGAAAATCACTATCATTTGATGGCTCATCTCAGTCCAGTTCTTAAGGGAGATTTTCCTACATCAAAAAACCACCAACATATTTGGCACTAATTGGCTCCCTTGGTGGCAATCTCAGCCTATAGGCCAAGAATTGAGTGGACCTGGGAGGCTAAGCTATTTCCCCAGCCTGAGAGTTGGTGCTTCTCAGCACAGGCTGAAGGACATTGGTGGGTTAATATGAAATTTTTACATGGATATTACCTGTCTTTGGATTAATTGAAATGTTCTATATTTAAGGATATCATATTGGCGGCAAGTTCTTTTTTTAAATTAGGTCCCATTTAAGACTTTCCTATTAAAATATTTCTCCTCTCCTCCTTCTCCTCCTTTTTTTTCAGATCCTTTCCCAAACCTGTAATAATTAACAGGAAGAATATGAAACTTTATCATCTCAAAATTAGAAATGTGAATTACAGGTATTGATGCTACCCAAAAGACAGAGCCAGATTAAAGGGGAAATTGTTTTTTCAGTAAAATTAATGGGTTGATGCCCTTGTTACTCTGCTGGATATGATAGGAACTTCGGTAGAGATAGATTTCCACAGTATTCATATAAATATATATGAGACTTAGCATTATTCGAGTGCTTGTGTGTTGAAAATCAGACTGAAATTGATCTTTTGAGATAATAAGTTTTCCATAGATTATGATATTGAAAGTAGAAAAATTCAAAATCAGTGAAGAGACATAAATAGGGGGAATATATAATTGGCGAATCCTAGGTTTGTTACTGGTAATGACATTATAACTAAATATGTCTATCTTGGACATATGCATGATACAGAGTATTGCAAGATAAATTCATTACTTTCATGCTACATTATTTGACACACACACAAAACACAATGGGGGCTGTAGGATAATGTTGTAAAAAGTTAAAGCTAATACAAAAGAACTGGACTAAGAGAAGGACTGGGCTTCAGACATATCACTGCTATCTCTTTGGTCTTGTCATTATTTTTTGTACCTGCAAAGCTGTAAATAAGGACCTGCAATACCTCTTTTTAGCTCAGGAACTATGAGATTCCTTTAGAAGAGATTCCTTTTTTACTGATGTCTACTTTTGGTGTATTGGGATATGAAAAGTCAGCTATGTTTCGTCCTCGAGATTCTTAACAAAAATTCTAAAATGACAAAACCTGCTGAATTTATTGGATTGCAGCATTTTCTGAAATGAATCTCAGAGGATTCTCTATAAGAAATATTTAACCAGATATATGGATAGTTTTAGTTTCATTCGGCCACAGTGCCACAGAGAAGAAAAGTGGACTTACTGAGTAACACTGAAAGAAATAGTGAGGAAAACCTCTAACATGTTTATAACAATGAAACTTTCTCAACACAGCAGGCCAGACCACAAAGATGCCATGTCTGAATTGATAAAGAGCGCTAGCTTCCAAAACACTTACAAATCAGAAAGATTGTTTTTTTCCTTGAATTATTTATGGAGAGTAACAGATCACAATACTTTCTTATTTTCCACCTTCATTGTAATAATTTTTGTTGAATTTGAGACTAGCATTTTGCAATTTATTTTATGCAGGTAATCTTTCATTCAATTACCTGCAGCAAAGGCTTTGAGGGGGCAAGGTTCTAAGCACTTATTCTCCAACTGACTTCTATGAGAATATGTATAATCAATTTAAGTCCCATAGGCGCTCAAATAGATTTCTTTCTTTGTCTATGGCTGCTGTGTATGTTCAGCTCATATGGTAAAGATGATCCAGTGCTAGGGAAGTACTGGAATGTGTCATGAAATCATGGAGGAGACTGCAGTGGTTGTCTCAAACCATCTTTGGTTCATGAATTCTCTATAAAACACAGAAGTTCACCAAGTAAAGTTTGTAAAATTCTAGTCCAAGGAGACTGTCAATTAAAAAAAATTAAAAAAAAAAAAAGGCTTGGTGTTCTATTAATCTAGAGAATGTGGTATGCTATACCCTTCCAATCAGAGAATCACAGACCATAATAAAGTCTTTGAGAAATCCTGAAGTCTGAGGCAAGCGTTGTTCATTTGCTTAATCTAGAATGTTCTATATAAATTTGATCATAAATCTATATTTCTCTTTAATGTCTATGTATTTTTATTCTAATGTCTCTAATAAAGCAGCTAGGCACCCTCTGCACGAATACTAAGAGGTTTTCCAGAAAACTGTTTTTTTTTTCTTAGTAATTTCTTCCTTATATTGAACTTTTTTATTGCCTTCACCTATTCATTGTTACCATGCATCCTAATGATACACAGTGAATAATGACCTGGTGGAAATATTCAAAGTATTTTAAATCAAGACAAGAATATTTTTTTGTCTATGAAACATCTCCTGCACACTAAACATCTTCAGTCCTTTAGACATTTCTTCATCCCACAGTTTCAGGATGATTCCCCTTCCCTGAACATGCTTCAATTTACCACTACTCTTAGAAGCAGCACTAACAAAGGATACAGTATCCCAAGGGAGTAGAACAGAGGAGAATGGAGGGAAACTATTACCTTCCCTGTGGAATAGTCAGTAATTTATCATATGGTCAGGATTACTTGCTCTGCTTTTGCTAAGGAAGACTTTAACAGATGTCCAGTGTGGTAGGCAGATTTCTAAGATGGCCCCAAGATTTCCTGCCTGCCTCTTGTTCATTCCCTAAACAGTCCCTGGGACTATGAATATGATGAGTTTTATCATAGTTAATTACAATATGGTACAGTTAGTCTTAAACTGTGGTGGCTCCAAAATAGCCACATTAGCCTTTTAAAAGCAGAGAGTTTGGGGGCACCTTGCTGGCTCACTTGGTTAAGCATCAGACTCTTGATCTCAGCTGAGGTTTTGTTCTCAGGGTTGTGAGTTCGAACACTGCACTGGCCTCCACATTGGGCATGGAGCCTACTTTAAAAAATAAATAAATAAAAATAAAAGCAGAGAGTTTTCTCTGCCTGTTCCCAGACCAGTAGGTCAGATATCCAAAACAGGAAAGAGATTCAAAGAGATGTTGCTGGCTTTCAGAGGGAGGGGGCCACACAGTATGGCATGTAGGGGACTTGCAGGAGCTGAGCACAGCCACTGGATCATAGTCAGCAAGGGAATAGGCACCTTAATCCTAAAACCACGGGAACTGAATTTGGCCAAAAACCTGAATGATCTTGGTAATGGATCCTTTCTCAGTGACTTGAGATGAAAACTTACTCAGGCTAAAAACTTGATTTTGGCATTATAGGACCCTGAGCAGAAAAGAGTAACACTGTGTCAGATAACTGACCTACAGAACTCTAAGCAAATAAATGGTATTTTTTAAGCCATGAAATTTGTAGTAATTTGTTACACAGCACTAAAGCCCTAATAAATCCAGATGATCAAAACCCACCATTTTTGCCATATTTTGCTTTGATGTGTGTTTTGTGATATATGTCAGTAATGGATTTTCTCTTTTTTTCTGGTTGAACAGCTTTAAGTATCTTACATAAACACTCTTACAAGCCTCCTTTTCTTTGTTTCCAATAAGATGCTGCCAGCATACAGCCAGTCTCTGATTCATGGATTCCCCACAAGCTCACATTTTATGGACATAAAGATCTATCTCACTTTTTACTACTTTCTTTGGACTTTTTCATAAAGATATACTATTGCAAACCTGAATTCTAAGCATGAGACATATGACATAACTGATTAAATACTTAGGATAACTATTTACCTTTTTCTACTAAAACTATAAGTTTACTCCATTGATTATCCAAACCCCAGTATCGTTATGCTGATTGACCTCAAGTATTGATTATGACCTCTTTTCTCATTTGCTTTTTTCTTGAGAATTACCAGGCATCTTCTCTACTATTTTGACTCACAGTTTTAGTCCTTAATAACTGGTATTAAAGATTTGTCTTCCATTTCTTTTCCTATATTTTATTTTCAGCTTGAGCGGCTCTGCACGACTCATTCTTCGAACAAATATCTTGGTCCATCACAGCTACGTCTTTAGTCAAGATCTAAGACACACCTATTATCTGTACTATGGTACAGTTTGGTACAGAAAGTTCTTTACTGCCCATAACCTCATTTCTCTACCAAAATTCTAGCCTTGAAATGAGTGAAACGGTGGAAGTGCTATCTGGGGCCCCAAAGTCTTCAATATTATATCCCTGAAGGTATTTGTTAACCCTCTTCTGTTGGTTTTCCTTACCCTGCATAAATAAGCAATTATAGATAATAGTTAGAGGGTGTGGTAAGCCTCAAAATCCTACAATAATGGGTGGCTTAGTTGAGTAAGCCCAATAATGGGTTGGGTGGCTTAGTTGAGTAAGCATCCCACTCTTGATTTCGGCTGAGGTCATGATCTCTCTGTTCTGTTGGTGAGTTTGACCCACGTCCAGCCCCATGTGGAGCCCCACATAGAGCCCCCCATCAAGCCCTGCCTCAAACCCTGTGCTGACAGCATGGAGACTGCTTGGGATTCTCTCTCTCTTTCTCACTGCCCTTCCTCTGCTCAAGGGTGCATGTGAGGGCACTCTCTTTCTCTCAAAATAAATAAGCATTGAAAAAAGAAGCCTACAATAATGCATAAACCCTCTTCAAGTAGCAATTTCTGAATGAACAAGTCACTGAAGACGATTGCAGCCACATCCTCCTACTTTTACTTCTGAAAACACTAGCCATTCATTCTCAGTCTCCTTTGTTGGCTCCTCCTCTAATTAGAACTCTGTACTCACATCTCATTATGAGTTCAGTTTCAGCATGTGCATGTACATGCTTGGCTGGCCAACAGTAATCTTAGCAAACAATGAAATATCCCCTTCCCTTTTGTACTATTTTTTTTACAAAAATGTTTGTTTGTTTGTTTGTTTGTTTGTTTATTTAGTTATTTATTTAGTTATTTTGAGAGAGGGAGGGAGGGAGGGAGGAGGAAAGAGAGAGAGCGCAAGCAGGAGAGAGGCAGAGAGAGAGAGTGAGAGAATCCCAGGCAGGCTCCACACTGTCAGTGCAGAGCTTGATGCAGGGTTTCAACTCACAAACCATGAGATCATGACCTGAACCAAAATCAAGAGTTGGACACTTAACTGAGCCACCCAGGAGCCCTTTCCCTTTTGTACTTTTAATGGAAATTAAGAAGTTATATTTTGAAAATATAATTCCAACTATCTGATTTGCATATGGTTGTTGATCTATGCTACTAAATATCAAAGATTAATATCCTCATTAGGCTGAATTTTTACACCCACCCCATTCATATGTTGAAACCTCATCTCCATTGTGAAGGTATCTGGAGATGGGAACTTTGGGAGGTGATTAGGTCATGAAGTTGGAGCCCTCACGAATGGGAGAGTGCCCTTATAAAAAGAGCTCAGAGAGCTCCCTTGCCCCTTACACCATGTGAAGACACAGCAAAAACACAGCTGTGTATGAACTAGGAAGTCATCCCTCACCAGACACTGAATCTGATGACACCATAATCTCGGACTTCCAGCCTCCAGAACTATGAGAAAGAAATGTTTATTATTTAAGTCACCAGTCTATGGAATTCTTGTTACAGCAGCCAGAATAAGCTAAGACTAATCTAATGATATTTGCCTTAAATTGCACATGGCTTCTAGATCTCAGGATGAGCTAGAGGTTTGTCTGATTCTCCAGATAACAAAGGTCATGGAAAGTTCTCTCTTTGACATTATCCCACAGAGTAATTATTGAGTTCAAGCAACTCAATTAACCCTTGACCTACTCCAATAGTATCTGTCTTTTGTAACTACTATTTAATTATCTAGTTGCTTTAGATCTGAAAACTTGAGTAATTGGTGGGTGTGCACATGCATTTATGGGGTGTACAGGCATATATGGGGTGATTCTTTTTCGTTATTATATTTTTCTAAGTATTTTTCTATACTTTCTTCTTTGTTCATTATGAAACTCATAACTATTATTTTGCTTTCTCATTACCCTATAAATGTAGTAAATACACTTGATTTTGCTCTAGAAATTTCCCAGTTAATCAACATCTCC
This sequence comes from Panthera uncia, assembly GCF_023721935.1. Taxonomy (NCBI): domain Eukaryota; kingdom Metazoa; phylum Chordata; class Mammalia; order Carnivora; family Felidae; genus Panthera; species Panthera uncia. The sequence goes on from NW_026057585.1 coordinate 35,884,285, forward strand.
CTAATTAGTTCAACATTTTCATTATTTATGTTCATTAATATCTATATTCTCCTTCAACTTCACTTCCAAACCACAAGATCTCAAAATATGTCTTTAATTGCAAAAATTTGGCAACTTATCATTACAAATTCTCTCTACCCTCTCTTTTCAATGACAATAAGTAAAAATTATCTGAGTATGTTTATACTGCTTATGCAGCATTTTGCCTTGTCATATGTTCTCTTGAAGAATAACACATTATTTTCTGTTACATACTTTAATCTTACAGCAAAGTGATAAATTAAATGTGAGCAGGCTCTAAAATAATTGAGGAAATAATATATATACCCACTATTGATATATATATATATATATAT